>NW_009202268.1:22059-52804 GCF_000690835.1 Fulmarus glacialis
GAAAATGGTGCTGGGAGGGACCTTCAAAGGTCATTTCATCTGCTCCTGTGCCCGGAGGCAAAGCCAGCTCTACTTAAGCTGTTCATGTCTAGTCTGATCCTTTCTGGCTAAGATTGGAGGAACGTGATTTGACAATTCTATATACAGCAGCTGTCATCTGGAAGGTGGTTGAAGCACCTAGATATCTGCAAATTTCCTTCTGGATCTATATGCATTTTCAGGTATCCCTGCAGCTTAAATAGTTTTGTCATCCTCTTGTTCGTGCTTTCCTGTCACTGCCTGAATCGTGGTTGCCCAGCTATCTATCAGACTTACATTGTAAACTCACTCAGGAAACAGGTGTTTAAAGAATGTAGAACAGAATTGCTCCAGTGTTAGGAGCAGAAAGAGAGCCAGGGGAAATGTCACAAGCCACAGTAAGGGAATTTTATGAGCTTGGCAGAATTCAGCTATTATCCAGACCAGTTCCTGGGTAGCTACCCAGTTATGAAGCCTGCGTTTCTGCTAGGCTTTTCTGTCCACATTCTCTTTTCACCTGCTACAGAATACGACATCTTTAATAACTCTTTCTGCTAGTGCTGGGATGGTGTAAAACTTCTGTGTTGAGACCAAGAATATATTTCCTTCAGAAACAGTGAGATGACCTAACAGTTCACTGCAGGAGAAAAGAGGGAGTTGCCACTCCCGTTTCCTTGCTCCCCGGCTCTGCTCCCAGTTTTGTGCTCCCACTCTTTAGTCTAACTTCAGTTTCCAGCAGATTCCTTGCTGATCCATTTTAGCTTGCTAAACTGAGCAAACTACTCTGGCAAAATGAGCTGGACAGATTTCTGCCAGATTAGAGAGTTGAACTGACCTGCGGGATGATCTGGTGAGAGGGAGTTAGGGGAAAAAGGCAAACAGTTTTTCAGCAGTAGCCAGCCATTCGTTTAAGCTGAAGCTATAACTTGATGGTTTAAAGTAATCATGGACGATGACTGCACTCTAAATTATGATGGCAAAAACTGAAGATGGGTGAAGTGGCAGCCATTCCACTTACAAAATCAGTATTCGTTTATTCATATAATGCAAGAACAGTCTCTGGGTTCTTTTGCTCTCCTTGCAGCTACTGCATAATTTTCACGTCTTACACGTCAAGTGAAGCAGTCACAACTCCTCACAGGACTAAGCCACACCAAGCCAGATGCCTCGAGAACTGCATGGTTCTGTGCTGGTCACGCAGCAAGTGGCTGCATGGATCTCACAGACCCCTTTTAGCTCCGATTTCTGTGGTAGCTGAAGCTTTGAGTACTTGGTCAGCCTGTCATCTGGGCATATGCACTTCGGCAGAAATCTGCAAGAAGCAGTGTACTATTGGTGTCCGCAGAGGCAGCTGACCACAGAATGAGGAGGGGGAGGAGAGGTGCTGAAGTTTTTGCTATCCTTTGACGCAATATCACTGAAAGCAACTGGAGAGTTGCTTTCAGATACCCTGCACCTATTGGCAGTTATTGAAACAAGCAGACAAGACGTTTATTGACCTAAGGAAGAATTTAGCAGGTGTCTGGGTCTGTAATGTAGAACTTCAGCTTATGGGAACTGGAGGATGTTGTTATAGCTAAGCATTAGTTTCAGTGCTGCCCTCAACGGTCATGTTTTTCTGAACCTGGGCCTTAGTGAGTGCAGTGTTTGTGCCTGTATAATGTTGTCATTCTCAGGTGTCCTAAGGAGACTGAAAGTTGTTAGTTTGACATGCCTTTCCATATAGGATTGTTATTAGCTGTTTCGGGTGTTATCTGATACACTCTCTGGCATTTGAAGGGCTCATATTACTATATGCAGCTGCTTTGGTGTGATTGTGGGATTTCCCAGCCAAACTGAATCTAAACAATTTCTGTAAGATTCTCAACAGTCTTACACTGGGAAGTACCAGAACAAGTCCCAGCTCTGTTCCTGTTGCAGCCCTTAATGTGTATATGGACGAGTACTTATTGGATGGATTATCTTACATTTCTGTGGCCTGAGGTGATAATGTGGGAAAACACAGCTGATGAGAACATTCAATTTATGCGCTGAAAAACTGTATTAAAGGCTGAGGGGTGGCGAAGAGCTGCGTAGCCTGGAGCTTCCCGTTAGGCTGATGGTGAGGGATTGCTGCATGCATACATTGTTGTACCTTAGTAAAAGCTCATCTTCACAAGGAGTAACTCCACGTGTCTTTGGGGCAGTAATTAGGAGGCACTTTAACTCTGTCTAGCCTTTAGACAAATGATGCAAGCACAGGAAGAGCCTTGCCCATTTTCTTACCAGTCTGTATGTATGTGAGGGTTAGGTGGAGTACAGTTCCAGGCTACAGTTTCTCTGGTGGCAAAACTGGTTTAAGAAGTTCTGCCCTGATTCTTCCTCTGTTCTCTCTGCTGTGCCAATGCCGTGGTTAATGTGGCCACAAAATGAACTAATTCACCAATCCAATTAAAAATAGGCTGATCGGGAAAAACAAAACCAACAACAAAATCCAAATGGGGGATGGCGGGGCTTATTTTTTAATTTTTGGTAATTAGTTTAGAGTGGTGCGTGTCAGTTGTTCTGCCCCGTCCCCCCTCCCCTTCTTCCAGCAATTTAATGAGTACAGCTGCACACAGGAGTTGATGGAATATTGCAGGAGGAGGAATGATCAGCTGAGGAGAGGGAAACCTCTTCAGGTTGTTTTGTTGATGAAGAATTTGTTGCTGTAACTACACTTGTTGTGACTGACTTTTCATTTATCTCTACTCCTTGTTTGGAACCAATAAGAAGCTTCCCAAAACCTGCAGGGTCTGTAATTATTATCCCTCAGTCGTGCATCCTGTGTGAAGCATCTTAAACTGGCCATCAAGAAACAGCAGTTTCTAAATGGGGATAGCACTTGTGTTTCTAGGTGTGAATTTAGATTATACAGTGGAAAAGGAGAGGAGTAAATGCTAAGTTTCCCAGCAGAAGGCCTTTTACGCAAGACGGGGTTTCAGTGTTTAGACCAGTTAGGCAATGAGATGACTGAGTTTTATGACCTCAGACAGACTGATCACCCGACTGCCGTTTCCCCACGTGAGGTGCTTGGCTGGCGCATTCTGCCCAGCAAATAAAGCTTCAACTTCTTTGTCATTTCAGAAGAGAAAGGAGCTCAGCGCTTGCACAGTCAAATGATGAAAACAGGTATGTCGGGGAAGAGCTGACGATGTGGTGGTGCTAATCACTTCAATATCACGTTTTCAGGGATCTGATTGTTTTGATGTTTTTCAGAAGTACTGGCTCAGCTTTCTTTGACTCTTCATCTCAAAATCCCCTTATTGTAGGGACTGCATGAGCTCAGAGAATCTTCTTGTGGAATGTTAATTTCTGAGCAAATTCAAGCATGGAATAAATGATCAGAGTGAGGAAACCTTCTTCTCACAGCTGAAAATAAAATTCTCTGGTATGTGTAACTGTGTTATGGGAACTCGAACCTGACTATTAAGCACTGAAGTTCTGCATTGGTGAGGGGAGAGATGTCTTCCTAGAATAGGCCAGTGCAGTAAAATGCAGTATGGTTTTCTATGGTCTCTTTCATGGGAAGTGATCCCAGTATGATGGTCATACTGATGTACTAAGTTCTTTTATTGCCTCCCGAATACAGTTCTCTGGATTCAGTGTAAAAGTGAGGAATAAAAATACAGGTTGTTAAAAAAAATCTCGAAAAGAGCTTGATCAGAGTGAACTTCATTTTTATTAATATATCATTTAAAGAGTTGTCTCCTGCCCTAGCTAAAAATAAACATGCTGCTCTTAAGACTGTCCACTGCTGTTGGGAGTCCCTACTTCCTACAGGGATTTGCCACAGTTGCAGGTCAGGCAAATGGGAAAAACGAGACACCATGCTGCATTACTTGCTCAGTATGTTTAGTTTATAGGTACCAAGAAAGACTGAAGATCAGTGAAGAGCAAACAAGAGAGTTTAGAGATTAACAGTGAGAGAATGAGGATGGAGGTTCTCAAGGAGAGGTGGAAAGATAGGGATGAATAGGGAGATGGTTATTGCAGAATTTTTATTGACTTTGGGGATAGCCTCAGCTCTGGTAGTGGAATTAATAGTAAAAGTAGGAGCTGAAACAGAGAGGGAGGGAAGGATTTAGCCTTTGAAAGAGTTTGGGTGCTCAACAGCATCACTGTATTTTATAAGTTGTATACCAAGACAAAGCTCAGAAAGAGGGGGAGAATGACCTATAGGAGAGATAGAGGCCAAAGTCTAAAACTTCATAAACAAGTTTCCAGAAAAAGAGATTTTAAGGTTGAAAGCAAGCATGCTAAGTAATCAAGAAAGATGTAACATTAATGATTGCCAGAAGTCAAGGAAGATAGGAAGGGAACCCAGGCCAGAGAAGGAAAGGTCATGTATTGCATTTTCTCTTGCCCTGAAAAAGCTGGGCTGGGAAATTGGGAAGCTAGCAGAGTCTTCTCACCAAGGCTTTGGTAAGAAAAGATGATTTGTGATGAAGGGAAAGTCTAATAAAGATAGCATTAAAACTAATGTTAAAGATTATATCAGTAAGAGTTGAGTGCATTTTGATGAGAAGATGGGATGAGCCATCAGAAAGACAAAAATGTGGTTTTTGACACATGCAGCCCTGTCTCTGGGAAAGGTGATGCCCAGGAAGGCATTTATTGTAGCTGGGAGGAGGAAGCAGTGGAATGAGAAATGGAAGGTAAGGCTGTGCAAGGTAGTATGGATCGGGGCAGACCCCAGTGGCAGTTAGTCCCATATTGTACATGCACATGTGAACATAACACACACTGCTTTGGCCTTAAGTGTCATTCTGGTAAGACTTGCTCGGCAGTTAGTTTTGCTTCGTATGCATAGAGATGCCCATAAATCATTTGGTGGGCAGCTGAGGTGTCCTTAAATTCCCTCTTGTGTCTAGATTTATTTGTCATGCTGTCTGATGCACACAATTCATTATGTTTATGTTGATTGTAGTCAACAGTTAACTCAATGCTTAGCAAGTTCAGGAGACAGCCGTGTCCCAGGAGCTATCATTAAATGACACAAAGAAATTGAAATGATAGTTGAGATGGCTTCCTTGACCTTACTTTGATTAACCTTTCACTGGATGCAGCTGGATAGTTGCTTCTGTAGTTCTCTTACCTTTGCTGCTCTTCACAGGTAGGTGCATATGTTTGCTTTGGGTACAGAAAAGATATTGCTACCAAGAAGCAGATACTTCCATGCAGTTTCCCACTGGAAAGATTTTGCAGAAATCATTGAGTTCTTTGCTCTCACTCATCACAGAAGAGAGGCTTTTGGTTCTTCTATTTTCTTTGGCAACAGGTGTGTGAGGAAGTATAAGGCTTAAAGAGATGCTTTATCTGCCTCTCGTACAAGCAGTAATATACCATTACTAGCAGAAAGCCAGCACGACTGGCTAGGACTGGGAAATGCTTTCTATAGCTGTGGGAATTTCCTTGATTTTCCCCCTTCCTTAGAGGCAGACACTTCTCTCCTCTTCCATTGAAAGGAGCACAGGTGTAGAATGGAGAATCAAAAAACCACTTTATTCACTTCTCTTAGCAACACCTTCCTGGATAACTACTGAATGCAAAATTTTGCCATTTAGTGTAAGACGGAGTGGGAGCTAAATTGATACTCTTGGAAATTTATCTGTTACGAGTGAGAGGTAAAGAGCATAAGAGAGTATCTCTTTACTCCTTTTTTCATGCCCTGCTTCCAAGGGGAAGGCTACAGGGAGGATAAAGAGCTTTTGGGTGCTGCGCTGCAGTTGGTATGTTGGCTAGATCTTCGTGAAACCCAATGCGCAGTTTCGACAGAGGAGGCACAACTGTTGGCAGGTTCTGGTGACCATGGCAGGCTTCAGCGGGAGTTATTCTAAGAACACAACATATGATCAGATTACTGAGGGACGCTTTACATGGCTCTAAAAAATGAACCATCTGACGATTTATGACAGCTCTGCCTGTTCCAGCCAAATGAGGAGTGCTAGTCTTTGCTGACCCTGCAGCCAGGGTTGTGAAACAAAGAAAGTGCTTTCCAGAGGCTGCGATCCTACAGGCTTCCAGCAGCATAATACCTGCTTACATCCAACTTCTGATAAGAAAAACAAAAGACATTTAGGACTTGCTTCTCTGGCAGTTTTGATTCATGGTAATTTAATACGTTCTTGCTGCAGAGTTTACTGGGCTTGACGATTTATATAGTTCTATATTTAGTAATCCCTGTGATGCTAATGTCTTTGTAGAGTGATCTGGTTTTTTTGCTACCAGTATCTTTATTAGCGTAATATACCCTGCCACCTTTCTGTTTTTCCCTGGCTCTGTGGGGACACACTTCTGGAAGAGGAAGGCTGTATGAGAGGTGGTGGCAAGTGGGAAGTGAATTCTAAAAATGGAAGTTTTGAGGATCCACATCTGAATGCTCTCTCTAGAAAATTTCTCTCTAGAGAATTTCTATACCAGCTTCTAATATGTGCAATTTGTACAACAGTTTCCTCTCCCTCTAGTCTTCTCCAGTGAAGTACATGGCCTGAGAGAGCTTTGCAATTTTTCCTGATGTTGTCAAAGACAAACAGTTAAATACACACTTAGGGAAACACCTCCCACTTTCCCAGGCTCAACTACAGTTTATTGCCTCTCATCCCTGCTTCCTAGTCTCAGCTTCCCCTGTTTTATTCTCTATAACACTCAGTCCCTCCTAATTCCTTTGATGAGGTGCTGGGTGGTGCAGGAGGTTGGGGTCACTGTGTAAAGGTTTCTTTCTGCCAGTCCTTGCTTTTTAGTTTTTTTTCCTCTGGTGCTCCTTGCTTCTTGCTGCTCCTCTGCTCCTACATGGGTTCTTGATGGGCTGCAGTCCTTTCAGGGTTGTCCCTGCTCTGGCATGGGTCCTCCAGGGGCTGCAGTTGCCGCAAAGTGTACTCCTTCTACCATGGAGCACTTCTTTCCAAGAGTACTTTTCCAGCCAAGTCCCCAACAATGTCCCCTACCACATGTCTCCTTTTCTCCTTCCTGTTCTCCAAATGTGTCTTTACATATCTTGCATTTCTCCTTCCGCGCATTGTCATTTTTTGTTGTTCCTTTTGTGTGTCTCCTCATGTGTCTCCTGCCCCTCATTGTCACGTTTCTTTTTTGTTGTTCCTTTTGTGTGTGTCTCCTCATGTGTCTCCTGCCCCTGGTGGCTATTGCCCTTTCCAAAATATGTTTGAGTACAGGTAGCTTGTGCACCTCTGACTGGCTGAATTTTTGATGGATTGTTGTTTTCATCCATTTTGGAGATGGCTGGAATTGACTGTGACTGGCACAGGGCTGTTCATGGCATCCTCTCACACTGATTACTGCTGAAGCAGAATAGTGCTCTGTCAGACTGCTCAGTCTGTATAATTGCTTGACTTTTATGGAAACACAACAAAGCTAAATTTGCTCCATAACATTTATTATATCTGGTCGAGAATCCATTGAAATGAGTTTTGCAAGGATGACCCATATTTGAGCCAGTGTCTGGAGAGTTTCCATGTGTTCAAATTGTCAGTATAGCCCAATATGCACCCTTTAAAAGTTTGCCTGAAATTCTCCACATCCACTTTTTCTCAAGGCTAGCTTTTCCTCTCTCTTCCATTAACTCATTCCCCTTGCCCCTCAAAGGAGGGGTGTATACACCTCTTAGTGTATATAAATTTTCCTTCTTGTTTCTTTGTAGATAATGGGGTTTGAGCACCTTGTTTTGTTCTGTACATTTCCCACTTCTGATGTGTGTCAAACTGTCCTTCTGAAATTTCGTATATGCTGGCATCTGTGCGAGAAGAATCACTTCTGCTGTTTCTTACCTTTCAACTTGGATCCATGTCCAACAGATGGAGGCTTTGAAAAGCCATAAATATTATTCTTGGCACTAGAAAAAGGTGGTGTGGGTATGTGTCCACTAGTAATTGGTCTCGGCTTTGTGAAAATGGTTACATTAGTTGGAAAAGCAGCCAGGTGGAAGGTAGCACAACAGCATCTGCTCCCATCAAACTCTCCTGGCCACGTCACCGTGCTAATGCTGAAACTGTGGGAACTGAAGAAGTCAGTGGTTACATGCTGGGCATCGTGTTTCTGGCACAGAAATAGTTCCTAATTTATGAATAGAGGAGCTGGAGCTGTTTTCTTTTCTCAGCTACAGACCTGATTCTTCTCCCAGGGGAATAAGTAGAACTTCTGTAATGACACCAATAGGAAAAGATTAAGATCTGTAAATGTAAAATGCTTTCCCATCCCTATATGTGCTTTGATTATGTTTCATGAACGTGGCCTAAATGCAGTCATGGATATTTGCATTCTTTTGTTTCAGAAACAGATGGAATTAAGAGCTTTGCCAGCCCTTCCCTAAAGGGTTGGGTGGTCAATCCCTAGAATAGAGTCCTTCCTTGCATTCATTTTTTTCAGGGTTGAGTTAAACAAGGGTTTAAAATAAAAATAAATGGCAACTTTTTCATGGAATATTAAACTACTGGAATAAATATTGCATCTATTTTCACTGCTTGCTTTTTTGATGTCTGTGATGTCCTAATGTACAAGTTCTCCATTCAGCCCATAAACTTTTCATAGAAAATAATGGTTTTTTATTATTTTGTTATAAATAAACTTCACAAGAGCTGTGGCTTTGCTTCCCAGTTTATTCCTGCTTCATTCGTCAAACACTTGCAGCCATACAAGATGTCTCACAGCCTTGCACTTCCCACTCCCAACTTCGTATTGAGGTACTGTATCGCTACTAGTGTGGTCACCACAAATGTATTATTTTGCAGAGCCTGCTCTTTCTGTCCTGTTTTCAGCCTTGAATCAGCCTAGAGTTCAGATGTGTAGCTGCTGCTTTTCTGTTTCAGCTCTTTATTCCTCCATCTCCAGGAAGAGAATAAAATCTGTGGGTCTGCTTAGATTTGATACATGGGAGCCAGTGGAACCTGCATAGTCTGCCTCATGTCTTGGCGTCCACTCTCAAACAGTTCTGTGGTGCTAGCTGTGAATCCGGTCTAAGCTTGCTTCTCCTGTTCACTGCTGAAGTTGTCAGTAGCTCAGCCTTCTCTGCTTCTCTTCCTGATTTTTGAATCCTGGACCTGAGTCTTCTGCAGTTTCCTGCTCTCATTCCAAGCAATTACAAATTCTGTACCAGTGACCCTGTAGCTTCACGTTTCGTTAGCCATTTCATTCATGTTGCTGTTAATACCATTTCCCTCATCTGTCACCATGAGCGTCTTTTCTTTGCATCTCTGCATTGGCCTCTCCTCTCACATTGAACATAAAGCTACTTGTCTTCATTTCCCTTGGCCCTGAAGGGCCTAATCTCACTGTGTCATCTCTTAAAATCAAGGTGTAAAACCTAACTGTCTTCAGCCTGCGATGTACGCTTGTTCCATAATCGGACAAGGATTCCTTCACCTCTTCCAGCCAGTGCCCCACCTTCCTGTTTATGGGAGCTCCCCAAACCTTCCACAAAGCTAAGCTTCCCTCTCTATATCTCTTCTGAAGAATGCTCCTTTTTTGGGATGCCTGCAAGAGCCTGAAAGCACTTTTAATTCACTGTATCATGCCACACTGATAAATTCTGTGTAACTATTTCCATGTACTTCCTCATTGTTGTTTATTTTCTTGTACTTAGACTCACAGAATGACAGACTCATTTAGATTGGAAGGCATCTCTTCAGATTGTCTAGTCTGGCCCTACTGCTTAAGCAGGGTCAGCTACAGCAGGTTGCCCAGGATTGTGTCCAGTCAGGTTTTGAGTATCTCCAAGGATGGAGACTCCGCAACCTCTCTGGGCAGCCTGTGCCAGCGTTTGACCACGCTTACAGTAAAAAAGTTTTGTGTTGTTGTTTTTTTTTTCCCCCTTGTTTTCATATGGAATTTCATGTATTTTAGTTTTTGCCTGTTGTTTTCTGTCCTCTCACTGGGCACTATTGAGAGGACACTGGTTCCCCCTTCTTCATTGCTTCCCCTCAGTTATATGCATTGATAAAACTCCCCCTGAGTCTTCTCCAGCCCGAACAGTCCCAGCTCTCAGCCTCTCCTCATATGAAAGATTCTCCAGTCCCTTTATCATTTTTGTGGACCTTTTGCCGGACTCACTCCAGTATGTCCACATCTTTCTCGTGCCAAGGAGCCTAGGACTGGATGCTGTACTCCAGATGTTGCCTCAGCAGTCCTGAGTAGAGATGAAAAATCACCTCCCTTGACCTGTTGGCAACAATCCTCCTAATGCAGCCTGGGATGCTGTTGGCCACCTTTGCCATGAGGGCGCATTGCTGGCTCATTGTCAGCTCGTTGTCTACCAGGACCCCCAAGTCCTTTTCTGCAAAGCTGCTTTCCAGATGGTCAGCTCCCCACATATACTGGTGCTTGGGGTTATTTTTCCCCAGGTGCAGGACTTTGCATTTTCCTTTGTTGAACTTCATGAGATTCCTGTTGGCCCATTTTTCCAGTCAAGGTCCTTCTGAATGGCAGCGTAGCCATCTGGTGTATCAGCCTCTTCACAGTTTTATATTGTCTGTGAACTTGCTGAGGCTGCACTATGTCCAGGTCATTAATGAAGATGTTGAACAGTATTCAGCCCAGTACACCACTGGAGACTTGTCTCTAACTGGACTTTTTGCCACTGATTGAAGCCCTCTGGGCCCATCCATTCAGCCAGTTTTCAATCCACTTCCTCGTCCGCTTATCTAACCCATAGTTTGTCAGGTTGCCTATAAGGACGTTATGGGAGACAGCGTCAAAAGCCTTACTAGAGTCACAATATGTGTGAGCTCTGTACTCATCCACCAAGATAGTCACCTCACTGTAGAAACTATCAGGTTGGTTAAGTATGATTTCCCATTTGTAACTACTTTCCCATGTTTCCCATGTGGACTACTTCCAATCACCTTCTTGTCCTTCACGTATCTGGAAATGGTTTCCAGGATTATGTGCTCCATCACCTCCCAGGGATTGTGGTGAGGCTGACTGGCTTGTTGTTTCCTGGATCTTTCTTCTTGCCTTTCTGAATGTTTTAGGGCAAGTGGCTTTCCTTTTTCTTCTTTGTTTGTACTGGCAATCTTGATCCGTGTTTACAGCTTCTACACGCTGTGGTAATGTAATTATTAAGCAAAACATGTGATTCTCCTTTTATTTGGTAATTTTAAGCTATACAGATGCAAACTGGGAAATAGAATTTGCAGCCTAAAGTTCTGCTCCTAAAATTCAGACCTCTACCATGTGAACTAATGAGTACCTTTCTAAGAAAGAAAATAGTGTGACAGTATCACGCCACTGCTGATCTCTATAGATAGATAAATCCGTTGTGCATCTTTTCCCTGGGGTCATAGCTTTCTAAACTTGTGTTTGCATTATTTCTCTGTTCCAGGCCGAAATGAGCTGATTGCCCGCTATATTAAGCTGAGAACAGGGAAAACACGCACAAGGAAACAGGTAAGTGTAAAGTTTTCTCTGTAAACATGAGCTTCTTTGGACCACTAGACATGATGAGGGCTTATGAGAACAAATCCCGTGCTTTTCACTTGCTATTAGAGTCTGGCTCTGCTGGAAAGAGGTGGTTGTGCTGAGCTGGTTAATAAGAATGGTGGGAAGGGTCAGCTCAGGCATTTTACAGTAGGACTGTAATGCTCAGGTCTCCCACATCATGACACACAAATTTTACTACTGTGTGTGATTTTATTTGTTTGGTCTACTAATGAACATTTCAGTGAACATCAGTGGTCCTCTATATGAAGATTCTTTGTTCAGCCCAGACAGATGGACAGCAATTGTGATTTTTGAAAATACCTGGCACGTGGGATGAAAAAGGAATCTTTGTAATTTGGGAATGAGAGTCCAGGCTATGCTGGACAAAGCACTGAGCAACCTAGACCTGCTTTGGGTGGGGGGTTGGCGGATGACATCCAGAAGTTCCTTTCAACCTAAATCATTCTATCATGCATTTCAGCCCACATTAGATATGGGGAAGTTCTGAGAGTCATTATATAGCGGCCAGGGATATGGTACATGGGTTTCCCTTCTCACGAGAGGAGGCCAAGATGGGGAGCAAAGAGATCAGAATTCTCAATCCCTAGATTAAGGATGGGTTCTTTAGTTTTAGAGGAGGTCTCTGGCTTGATAAAGCCATTTGAATTGGAAAAGGCCTTAAATGACCCATGTTTGCTGGTCCTCCACCTCATTTCCTGATACTTTAAGTTATGTTCAGAAAAGTATCTCATTGCTACCTCAAGCTTCCCTCCCCCTAACCCTAAATAACTCCCTATTGCACAAGGTGCCTAAAGTATGTTTACTTCTGCAAGTAGCTACCAAGTACTTCTCTGGAATGAAGATGGATTTTTTCTTTCAATGCAGGTATCTAGTCACATCCAGGTCCTGGCAAGGCGGAAAGCTAGAGAGATCCAAGCCAAGCTCAAGGTATGATGGGTATCCTTTAAGATATCACGCAAGCCCCCCGAGCCAGCCATTCCCTCATCCATTCCCTCTTTGAATAGCCTTAAAAAAGGGTGAGATTAGCCACTGAACTGAGTAAGCTGGGGAGGAAAAGGTACTTCCCAGGAAGTGTTGTGCAAACACTTGTATTGTTGTAGCTCTGTGACGTCTGGAGCAATTCTATTTAAAGAATAAAGAAACAATAACTTTGATTTTTATGTGTCTGATTTCTACCTCCGGTTTATGCTGCTGTCATCCAAGTCTGAAAGACCCTTAGACTTGGGAGTATGCAAAGAGTGTTTGCCTGAGAAGGAGGGGTTCATGGTTACAAATGCTGACAAGTAATCTGTCCCTGGTGTTGTGGTGGCCTTGGGAAAGGGTAGCCTTACAGTTACTGCAGTGCTAGTTCCACCTGTACTAGTGGTAGTGATGTGAGAAAGTGTTCTGGGTGGCATAAACACTGAGAGGAAGCAATAAAGCCAGCTGGCATCTTCTCAGGTAAAATGGTGCCAGCTGAATAGACTTTGCCCCTTGATTAATTCAGACCTAATTTGAAGAGGCCTGGGCTGATGAGAAAGAAAATGGTTGACTACTAGCTTGAGCAAATCTGTGTTTGCCTTTCTATAGGAAGAGCTCTCAGATCACGCTGATGAACTGATACCTCTTGACATTTATTTCCACTCAAATTTGAAGCAGGGAGATGGTTTATGTACTCAGACTGAATTGCCAGAAATGTGAAGAAGGTCAAGTTTATGAGTGACAATTGCACAAGAGGGTGTCCCCTGTTAGAATGGGAGCCATCCAGAAAGGGCTTGCCGAGCAGGAGGTGAGGTCTGGTCCTTGTTACGTATCACTGAGACAGCCAGAGAAGGAAGGTGCATGCTGACCTTCCTGACTTGGTATGGCAATGAGTGATCTGGAGGGAAGTGTGTTTGCTTCCCTGATCTTCCATGCTTCAGGTAGTGATGAGGATCTTGACAGCCCAGTCCAGCCCTGACTGTTGAGTGGATGGCTGTTAGTGCTTCCTCTTGGCTGTCTGGGCAACTCCTCGCTGGGCACCAGGAGAAGTGGACTGTCTGTGAGTGAGCTGTTGGCACTCAGTCTTGACCAGCGCTGAAGTGCATGCATCTCTACTGCAAGCAGTGATTGCCTCTAAGCCATGACTGCACCCCCCACATCCCATCCCCAGGTCCATTTTAGAAAACAGTGTTGTGTCTGTCATTAGCCTGTTGTGTTTCCAGCTGCTCTGATAAAGAGAAGGAGCCACAAATTACAACTATCTAATTCAGTGCTGCTAGGTACGGCTGCCTAAGCTTGCAACCTGTGGTGCTGTTAAGTGGTCAATTCAGGTGGAGGCCTGCTTGAGAAGCAAGTTAGAGTGAGTAGGAAACAACAACTGCCCGGGCTGTTAAAAGATTTACTGCTGCTTATATCTGTAACCTTGATTCCGTTCCTTGCATGTCACAGCTCTGGGATTTGGCATGATTGAAAAGCCAGTCAGCCGAGCCTGTTTCCACTTAGCACACAGGAGCTGGCCGTTTTTGTTCTCAGGGAACGAAGGTGTCTCAGGGAGCTCCATGGAGCCATTGGTTGTTCTCCTTTTACACCACCCCAGGCCATGCTGTGAGCTCTGCCCAGTTGCCTGCAGTGAACCATCCCCCAGCACCAGACCGTTCCTTTCTGCCTGCAGAGGCAAGTCTGTAGCACTGATTCAACTCATTTACTTCTTTGCTTTTGCTAGTCATTTTCATAGAGCAAGGAAATGAAATCACAAAAGCTGCTGCCCTTCTTCTAGGTTCCTGCTGCATCACTGTTCATTTTCCATAGCGAGTATACGTTTTCATATTTATATCCTAGAGATCAGAGCAGCTACATGCTGCCTTTTCAGAGCAATTACTATGATACTACCGTCTCCACACAAATTGGGGTGTCTTCTCTAAGCGTGCACTGTGCCTGTAACAGATAAAGGTGGGAAAGTAGGGTAAAGCTTGGAGAAAAATCTGTTCCCAGAAGTCAGTAGTTTTCCATGTCCTGGGTGACTAAAAGATATCACCTGCACTAAGGAAAAAGAGGGAAATTTTGGTGGTGGTATTAATATTATTATTATGCCTTTGGAGAATAATAAAAGAAAATACAAACATTGCAAATGTTTAGTAAAAGTTTTTGTTGCTTCATTTTCTTTTTTTTTTTGTACTGGAAACACAATACAAATGAATACAGAACTGTTAGCTGAAAGAGAAAGGAGATGTCTTACAAAAACATGCTTTTTCTAGCAGTCTGTCAGGCATTTAAACAAAACAGAAGAACACAACAGGGGTTAATAGATAAAATCTTTTCCCTTCTTAATTGTTCATTTGGTTTTTTTCTTTAATACTTCCACAAGTAAATGCTTCTTCCCCATAAACTCATGTATAAACTCAGGTAGACAAATACGATTTTTCCAGTGGGAAAGTAAGGGGAGGAAAAAAATCCTTTTCTGCAATGGAAACTGGGAAATGGTCCTTATGTATGTCATGAAAAAACAGAAAAGAATCCTTACCCTTAAAAAATGTTGTAGGTAATCCTTAAAATATTCCCTAAAGCATCATTTAAACTGGATTCTGAAAAACTTCCCTGTAGCTTTGGAGAATCTTAGGAACTTTCTCAGAGTTAAAATATTTCCCTTCCATCCACTTGAATGGTACTAACAGGAGTCACAGATACTGTAAAAAAGAAGATATGTAAGTTTTGCCCATAAACTTTTATTCTTGAGCTTTTGATATGCCTCCTCCAAATGTTTTTGTGTTAGACACATCAGAATCCCTGGGCTTTGAACTTTAGAAAACCTTACAGAAAGTGGAGGGGTTAGAGAGAATAGAGACCCAAGGGTGAGAACTTACGGCAGTTCAATGAATGCAAGTGGGAAGTGAGAATTCCTGAAGACGACAGCAAGAGCTTACCTCTTTCAGCAGTTTCTCCAAGCCATGAATTCATCTGAGGCATTGCCATTATAATTTTAATGTCACAGATAAATGTGGAGTGTTTGAAGGACGAAGATTAATTGTAGGGGACGTAGGAGGAAAGGCAGAATATGGGGAAGTGCTTCTGTTTGTCTGTTTATTCCTTGGAAGAAGAAATTAAGAATGCTATTTGTTTTAAACATACATCAGACCCCCTAGTTGTTGCACTGTCATTGCCTGTAAAAATGTGTGCAATTCCACAGCCCTGTTAAAATACAAAAAGGAATGTCCTTGCATATATGCCCTGGGAGGCTATTAAGATTTCCTGTTTCTCCAGGGATGGGAATAAAATTATCAACTCTACCTGAGACTAATGCAGTCCCAAATTGAGGTAGTCTCTTTTCAGTGATGATGACAAACTCCTTTTGTGAGCTTGTTTTTGGAGGGTTTTTTTGATAAGCGAGAGTCTTTCCCATTGAATATTCTTACCAATGATTAAAACACAAGAGTCAATTAGGATTGTACTTTCCATAACAAAACATCTCAGCTGTGCAGCTGAAAGCCTTCAGACAGAAAGGATAAATGCTTAGCAGTCTCTAACCCAGTGATCCCAGCATTTCAGAAAGGATGATTAATCACATCTGAAGCTATAGTAATGGGTGAAAGACTTACATGCTTTGAAGAGTTCTTAAGACAGTTATTGGTGAGTCTACTGTCCAGGTTTTCAGAGATGCTTGTTCCCTACAAAGAAGCTGATGAGAATCCTGGTTATGCAGCATTAGACAAGGCAAGTTGTTTATCATTATAATAATTCTGTTTTTTCTGTTTCTACTCTTGCCCACAGGATCAGGCAGCTAAAGATAAAGCCATGCAGAGTATGGCTACAATGTCATCTGCCCAGATTATCTCTGCAACTGCCTTCCATAGTAAAATGGCCTTGCCTGGTCTCCCACGACCAGCCTACCCTGCTGTTTCTGGGGTGAGTGAATCAGTGTCTTGGAGGAGTTGGGCTGAAGACACTTGAGTATTTGAAAGGGTGTTGGGACCTGCTCAGGAAAATCCTGAGAACATCAGAAAGAATGGGCCAAAAGGCATTGTCTTTGTAGAGCTAATCTGTCATATGGCTTCAATAGTTTGGGTCTGATTCTTTGCTCACACTGATGTAAAACAATAGAGTTTCACGATAGGCTTTTTTTAAAATGGCACAAGTGAGAGAACAATCAGATCCTTTGGGTTTTCGGCTGCCTGAAGTATTTTTAGGTGTCTGTATCACTTTCTTAGTCAGGATCCTGTTGGATTAAAACTGTTTGGGCCATTCTGACCTTTTCTCAAGCTTATCATTCCCAAGCTCATCCTGAGTGCTTAGATCACAAATTGATGGTCCTTATATAAAGTCCTTGATAGAGGAGGCCTGTCAGCGTCCCCTAACCTTTGATTTGGGCCTAGTGAGCTTTTGATGAGCATTGATTTCTGTCAAAATACTCCCATGGAGCTCTCCTGGGGAAAATGGTCCCTTCAAGAGAGTAAGCATCATTAAAGCTTTGGAGAGGGAGGCACAAGGTGCAAAAATAGTATTTAACATTAAAAACCACTATCGGGTCAGTTGCTTGCATGTCACTAGTAGTAGTGTGTAGAAAGAAAACCAGTCAGCACCTCCACAAGGATGAAACCGGGAACGTAGAAAGAAGAGATATAGCTCAGTCACATCTTTAAAAGTCTGTGAGCTTGCAGTTTCTTTCCTGAGAAAGGAGCAAGCCTTGCTCTTCATCTCTGTCCTAAGAGTGGTGACTTTTGCCTGTATGTTGTTCTCTTGCAGTTTTGGCAAGGAGCTTTGCCAGGCCAAGCTGGATCTTCCCAAGAGTGAGTATTCCTTCACGTGAGCATCCAAAGCAGGTGCTTCTGCTGCTTCCTGTGTGCTGCCTGAGGAACACCATTAGCTATTACAAGATTTATAAAATGTAATCTTTGCTCTCAGACAGATTCCCTGATCATGGATCTGAGACTTAAGGCCCACGGTTGAAGACAAACTGAGAGTCATGAGAGAATCTTAAATAGATAAAACCCTATGTCTTCATATGGTACCTTCAACACTCCTTTAATGTGTCCCATGACTCAAGCAGCCTGATATGGGTTATTTTAGGGAGCTGCTGAATCTAGCAGCCTGATAGAGGCGAGGCTGCTGCAGCTCCATGCTCCCGAGTTCAACCAGTAGTGAGGGTGAGCATGTATTCCTGGTAGGCGCACACACAAATATGCATATACATTGCACATACACACATATACACATGGCTGTCCACACAGAACAGCACTGACAGAGAACCTTCAGCACTGACACAAATACAAACGGCACCAACAGCCGCATCCTGTACCCCTCTTTGGCTGATGAGGGTGAAGGTGTGTTAAGTGGGAAATACATATGCACTGTGGATCCATCCAGTAGCTGTCCTGGGATCCCTTGTCTCCCTGTGTGCTGGCACCCAGGCAGGTGAGCCCCGAGGCCACAGCCCCACTCCAGTTGCTGGTGCAGGCCTCTCACTCACACACACAAACACGCACGTGTGTGCACAAATACACACACACTGTGAATCTCTCCAGTAACTGGGCTTAGATACACAGTCCACCCAGTACCTGGATCTTCGGTTTCCCTGGTTTGCCTTCCACTGAGATAAACACACACACACAAACTTGTCTTTCAGTCGACCTCCAGACTCCACAGTCTCTCTGTCATTTGGCCTGAACCTCTTGGTCCCTCTGAAAAGCATCCTTACTCCTGGAGACACACACAGCTGGCTCCCAAACCATCCACTTGCTGGCTAGTCTGGCTTGGTAATTACTAGTGATCACACCCTCACTTGCTGCTGGCACACCAGAAACAAACATACACACACACAGAACTGAGAGCGCCTCATGCAGGAAAACAATTAGAAATAGAGTTTAGTGAGAAGATAGGACAGACTGCACTGAGAAGGTGCAGGGCATGGACAGACAACTGCACTGACCTTCTTACGTGCAACTGGCACCTTTTATCGCTGTATTCTCCCTAAACATCCCCATAATAAATCTTGTGCAATCCCAAAATGCTCTTCCCTTGCATTCCATAACGTGTCCTGTACCATCTAGGCAGTACCCTCTCGGTTTGTAAGGTGGCTGGTTTGTAAGCCTCCCCAGCTGGCTCACTGGGTTGGTTTCACACCTGGACAATGGAGCTGATGGCTCTCCTGTGACAGCCCTGGCAGGGGCTCTGTTTCTCTGACGGGGTTACTGGGCCTTCCCTGCCCCAGTGTGGAGATGAGCCTTTGATTGATGGGCTGATTCTTCACACGTGATGGTCCTGGGTGTAGTTGTGTCAGAGTACTATTCAGGTTGCTCTGCCTGCCATGGTTCCTCTGTGCTCCTTCGTTTGTATGGGGACACGCTTTTTATCACGTAACCTAACGGGAGCAATTTAAGCCAATTTAAGGACAAGCAGCTGGAAGGGAGTATGTTCTTCACGCAAGCCATGTGTTCCTGCTCTCTTGTGGTGCTATTGCTAATGTTTGTGGAGCAGATCGGGAAACAGATACTATTAAAATACCTTGTGGGGAAAAATGGCTAGTAAAAGAATGGAAGCCATCCTAGGAGAAATAAAAAGTAGATTTTATGCCTTTAGCTTGAAAGTGAACGAGGAAGCATCAATGTGAGAGGTTCTTTTAGAAGCTTGAAGTGTCTGCCACCCCTGATGTCAGATGATGTCTCCAGACTCTTATTTTTCGTACAGTGGTGTTAAAATGGACCTGAGCTGTTTTGAAAGCTAGGTTCAGTTGTGGGTGTTGAACATCTCTGAATCTGGGCCTAAAAGTCTGAGAGGCACCCAGCCCAGACGTATATCCACCTGCATAAATTTAAATCCATCTGTGGTTGAAAGAAAAGGATAAACCAAATGGGCACCAGTGTATTAACAGTGAATAACAAGTCTGCAGGGAGAGAGCAGGGAAATCTTACTCGGTCCAGTCCTGGCCCCTTACTGTTTTTTGAGTCTTTCTCCATGACCCTCTCTTGCCCACACAGAAAGATAAATCCCCAAAGACACTTATGCCACTTTCTCCCTCAGGAGAAATACTTGATCTAATCTGCGCAAACAGTTGGTCAAGAGTCTTTTTTTGTTGTTTTGTTTTGGTGTTTTGTTAACCATCTCCCTTTGTGTACTTCTGTAGCGTGAAACCTTTTTCTCAACAACCTTATGCTGTACAGCCTCCACTGCCATTACCAGGTAGGTAAGGAAAGGTAGTTCCTTGCTTTGAAATTATATTCCAACTTCAAAAATAGCCAACACTTTTAAAAGTTTAGAAATTAATTTTTTAAAAAATATTTTTACCTATTGAAATATTTAAGTGAGCCCAAAATTAATTTTTATATAATTTCCCCTTATCGCCAGTTCCCATCCTTTTACTGGGAGAGCTGAAGCTTTTAAATTTTGTTTTATTTTTAAAAATATTTTTTCCTGTTTTAGGTTGGTTGTTTTGGGGTTTCTTTTCCTCCTGACTCAGCAGAAAATAAAAGTTTACGTATCTCTATTGTTCTTCCACCATGCTGCATGTACTAGAACACTGTTTTCCATCATAACATGATTGCCTTTCCAATTTCTCATTAAGTGGAACAATAAATGTCTTTTCCTTCTTAGTTTCCCCATTTTGAGAGGTTAGTGGTCATGTTAATGGTGATGCTTCATTCTGATACTAAAGCAGTTTGTTTCACTGCTCATTTAGGGCTCAATCTAGGTCCTCTTAAAGTTGCTGAACATGTTTTCTCTGGTGTCAAAAACAGGTAGATTGTCTTCTACATCATTACCAACCCCGACAGTGCTGTCTTAGCAGAGGGTAACTGACAAGCCATTTAGAGCACGGATAGAGTGAGAACCCTGTGAATGATATTTTTGCATGATGACTGAAGTCATAAGAAAATGTAATTAGTCAGCTTTGACAACAGGTGCTCTGCTGGAAAGTTATTACCAACTTTTCTCTTTCTAAATTTTGTTATATAAATCCTGTGTGCTTAGGGTTTGAGTCTCCTACTGGCCTCTCGCCTTCCCCATCAGCACCAGCTTGGCAAGGACGAAGGGTTGCTAGCTCCAAACTTTGGATGTTAGAATTCTCTGCATTCTTGGAACAACAACAAGACCAAGACACAGTAAGATACACACCTGACTTCCACCCCTCATTAATTTTTGGTCTTCAGGTAGCTCCTGTTCATCATGGATATGTTATACTACCATATGTGTATGGAAATACTTGCTTCATTGCTCTACTGAGAATAGAAAGCCATCTTTGGGAAACACAAGATATCCTTCTCTTAGAGGATAGAATTGCCGATAGCGATATAGCCAGCTCTGTGCCATGTGGTTCTGGCCTCCCTTTCCAGGGTCATGGATGTTCACATACCAGAGCTCAAGGCACTGAGGTCGTAAGACAGTGGTACAGCCCCTGCCGGGCTATTCTAGCTGTCCCGTTCAGCCTTGGAGGATAAACCCAGAATCAGATGATGGTAAGATCATATGAAGCCACATATTTCTCTGGTGTGCTAGGAACTTAAATTTGGGGACAACTGGGATGAATTTGCATCAGTGTGTTTCCATGGTGCCACCTATAAAATGGAAGTAGTAAGATTTGCCTGTCTCACTAAACCTTGTGATACTGCATCCTGAGACGTACATTGGTGATGGGCCAGTTACATTTCCTCTGTCTGAGGTAGGGAAGTTCAGAAAAGATGATAGTATTTGGCTGGTACCTTGCTGTGGGATTTCAGGCAGCTCTTCATAGGACGGGAGCACTGATGTTTGACTGAGTGACCTGGGACAGGTAACGCTCTACATCTCAGGTTATTTCAGACTATAGAGCAGCAGCATGAGGCAATGGTTTAGGAGTGAATACAGGAAAAAAACCAACAATAATGTTTCAGAAGAAGCAAGAAGCATGGATAGGAAAGAAATAACAGCATGAGCTGGTATTAGCAGAGATATTTCTGCTAATACTTCTGCTCTTTTAGAACGTGCTATCAAATCTTCAGTGACTTCCAGTAGTCTTCTGTGAAGAATCATGAATGTTCAGTATGTACTGAACGGTACTAAACGATTTCCTAATTCCATGTTTTTCCTCTTCTTGCAGTATAACAAACATCTGTTTGTGCACATTGGGCAGTCAAGCCCCAGCTACAATGACCCCTACCTCGAGGCAGTGGATATCCGGCAGATCTATGACAAGTTCCCTGAGAAAAAAGGGGGCCTGAAGGAGCTCTTTGAAAGGGGGCCAGCTAATGCCTTCTTCCTTGTCAAATTCTGGGTAAGGGAAGGACCCTTTGTAGGGTACCCATTTGCTATGAAGTTCTCACTTTAAAAGCGGTGGCCTCACTAGCTGTTAGAAGACTGCCGCCTCCCAACAAATTTTCCCTGTGCAGGCAACTTAATACAGTCACGACTGTCACTGGAGATTTTTCCTTGACTGCACAAGGCCCTCATTCTGGCCTGGAGGAAGATGTATCTTTCACAGTGTCATCTGTAGAGTTGTTCTTGACTAGTGTCTGGAGATTTTATTTGCTAATGGTGACCTGGGCCCTTTAAAACTTTATTTATGTGTAAGAGAAGAATTCAGAGGAAATTATTCTCTGCGTACTCTTACGTGTTCAGTTCTCTCAGTGTTGAGTAACTTCTCAGTCAGAGGCAACATTTTTCCATATCTTCTCCTATCTCTTTAGCTGCATTTTGTGTTATCCAAGTACTAATAATTTACAGATGCATATTTACTGCAGGCACAAGGACAGACAAAAGATAAGAGAGATATATAATCATAAAATTGGATTATGCCGATAATATATTACTGAAATGACTTCTGGTAAGTTGGCAGAAATCAGCCTGGCAAAAGCCTACTCACTCAATTTGGATTTTTGTGAGTTAGCTGAAACTTGCAAATACTGTGCCGTTGTGCTTCAGGGTACAAACAAAATAGTTTCGGTGATCGATATTATCATAGGTATTACAAGATTAAAAATAATAGCAGCTTGGGGCAGTTGCATGCTAGATGGCTGAGGGAATGTGTAATGGGATTTGGAGCCTTTCACCTTGAGTTTACCACTTATAATTCAACCCCAGGTCAGGAATGAGATGATGAGAAATGAGCTTTCATTTCTCATACTCTTCATAAAAGCTGGCACTAAAAAGCCTTCTCCTGCTTTCAGGAGAAGGAAGAGTTAATTTAAGTGCCTTGCGATGCAGCTTCCCAGCTGTCCCAAGCCTAGCCTTTCCAGAACTAAGTTGGAGAATGTTGGCTGGGAGCCTGCTGTTGAAATGTCTGGTGCTTAGAGCGTTAGTTATTGGTGATTCTTGGAGACACGTGATTTTACTACCTGCAGACTGTGTGCTACTGAGCTCGGTCCCTCATGGGATTAGCTTCTGTCAGAGTACAACAAAGCCTGCTTGGGAAGGTTGAAACAAAAAGTAAAAGACCAGCCCAGTTCTGGGTGGAAGAGGAATACCTGGGAGAGACAGCAGCACCTTCCTGAGAAGGGTATCCTTTGACAAAATTTGGGTAGTGATTGCCCTACTAAGAACTGTCTGGAAGAGGAAACAGAAGTCTGATGTGACAAAAGAAAGGAAAGAGTAAGAGGGGATAGCTTCTAAGAAATGGTCCTTGGAAAAGTAGGAGCTGCAACAGCTGCTTCCTGCTGTGGGGTAGGGATCCCAGGCAAGTCTTCATTTTGAGGTGAAGAGCACTGGCTCCGTGTGGTATCACTCTGAAGTGCTTTGGAAGTTTCAGGAACCAAAAGGAAGAGCTTGGAGGGAGACGTTCTGTAGAGAGAATTGAATTCCTTGACTTAAGAGGAGAGAAATCATAATGAAATTGTGATCTAGTGCAACCGTGATTTTATTTATCAAAACTGTCAGTGTGCTTTTGTGCTTGTGGAGTTGGATTTGGGGATTGTGTTTGTTTGTTTTTTAATATTAGAAGGATAAACATGGCCTATGCATCATGTCAGATCAACCTAAATTAGGCTTTTGAAGGATTTATGTGGTGGGATGTCATTAAGTTGGATGTCATTAAGTTGGACCCTTTCTGGGCCCACATGAGATGTCTGGTGCTCAGAAGGTGTCAACTCACTGAAATTTGGCTTGCATAAAGAGATGTGACATAGGATTTGAAACACCTTTACTCCAAGGTATACATGATGCCCTGGGGATCTGCATCTGTACACTTATAATGACAGTGCTATTTCTGGGCTTGGTTTAATATTTTGACTTTCTGATTCTTTTTTTTGCATTGTTGAATCCCATCTAGAGTTAGCATCAGGATTTATTGGTGGAAACACTACAGGCTGTCACTTACAAATAAGCTAAGTTTACAAGTCAAGTCATTGATTGAGTGGAAGCTGCTAAGGCTTTTAAGAAGTAAATAATTCAGTCTTGTATTTGTTTCTCAGTGTAGACAGTAGTAGGGGATGAAAACACAATTCCTGATGCCATATTCTGTATGAGAAAGGATTGGGGCACTTTTATGATTTGCACTGTGTTTCACAGGAGTACTTGCATTAATCCTGTTGTAAGATTTCAGCTAGGATCTCTAAGGCAATATAACTAAAGCAGTTCAAAGAAACTTTTGCTCCAGAAAATTTGGACTTTTATGAGGAAAACTCTGAACCTTTTTGTTGCAAAACTTTGCATTCAACATGCCTGAAATATGGCAATAAAGTCTTATACTTAAACAAAGCATGTGAGCCATGCCTATAATGCACCATTCTACACGTGTCATGGGACTTCCTCAGTTTGGTGTATTGCAGTAGATGTCTGTAGTGCAACTGCCCCACCAATAAACACTTTTCACAGATAAGGCAATGTGATTTAAAAAAACAGTTTAACAGAAGAAAACTAGATTTCAGCTGAGATTTTTATACCACTCTGCATTTTTATACCTCTGTAACAGTATATGCTAGGGTGCTTTTTCGTTTTGCTGCTTGATTGCTCTGGACAGCTATACAAATACACTGTTGATGTCCAAAGATGTGTTGGATAAAGCAATTACTACACTGTTGAATTTATAGCATCATTTTAGGATAAAAGTATTATCCAAAAGCAAATTATCGATAACCTTAAACTTGGCAAGTAGAGTTAAATATGGGAAGGGATGTTTTGAGACATGAAGATATGATTGATTTTTCAAAGGTTCTGAATTGAAGTGGTGGTTGCAGGTGACAAAGATTTAAAAATCAAGGCATTGAATATATTGGGTTTGTATATAGGTAGTTTCAGGCTTGAAGAACCTGAGGCAGGAACCTGCCATTACTGCACTAAGCACTGAATATACCAGATGATGTGTTGTGCACCAAAAGCCTAACTCTGAACACCAGGGTTGGGGTTTCTTGACATCCCTGATAGCACTTAGGATCTAGTATGACTGAGAAAGAGATGTTCATGTTTGTTCAATGGTGCTTTAAATTATGTATACAACAGCTAAGAGTTAAAAGTTGATTAGTTTGAAACATAAGCAGTGTCCACAATTCTTCCTTGATTTTGGCATTGGGAGTTTGGTGCAATGAACTAACTCTTGGACTTGGACTGGCAGGTTGTGTATGACATCTGTGTGACATTTCTCTGTGCTCCAAGTGCGTTCTAGCACACGACAATGAATGTGAGACATTAGCCTCCCAACACATAGGCAGTGGCAGCTCTGCTCTTTTCCAGTGTAATATTATCTCTACCACCTGTTACTTGGTTCTCCCCATGAACTCCTCCTGTATGCATCGTTATTAATAGTTTGAGGAAGAGGCGTTTTCAGGGCTTTGCACATTAGTAGAATGGTGCACTTGCATCTTAAAGCTTTCAGAAGTTGTGAGACTCTGGGTGGAAGATAGAAGGAAAATGACAAACCAGGAATTCAGGATAGGCAGTACTTTGTCCAGAGCAGCCATCTGCAGAGGGGGGGATGAGGGGAATTGCTTGGGAGACCTATCCTGCCAATGATGAACAGATGTAGTAATTTCTTCTCCTTGGTGATAGGCAAGCCAGACCAGTCAAATCATTGAGTGTTTTCTTTCCAGTAAATGAGTAATACTTTTGTGGAAGGGGCTGAAGGGGTGGCCTGAAGACTGCTGTCCTGCACTTGGTTTCTCTCCTGTACCAAGCAAATCCAGTCAAAACAGCAGCAGTGCAAATTTCCCTCGGCACCCTGCCCTGCCCACTGTGTGCCTTCAATCCTGACCTGGCAGAAACTGCCTGGAGAGCAAGGAGATGGTAATTTGGTCTCCATGTCCATTCTGTCCTTGGCACTTCTTCTGAGGCAGAAAACAAGTCAGCAGCTAGCAACAGAGATTTTTATGGTCTTTGCACATTTTTTCTGAGACTGGATCTGACAGCCCGTTAATTTCACCTGCAGGCACCAGCACCACCTCCTGCCAGTTGCTACCTTATGTAAGGGGACTCTGTCAATGGCATTTCTTTCACCAAAGTTATTTCCCACAGTGTTCAACAGTATAGAGATTGTTGGCAGCAAAAAGCAGATTGAAAGACTGAATTGCTGAGGGAATCTGTCTGCTGGGTGTCAAAATAACACAGTCCTGGAGGGCTACCTAAGTCGCAGCTACCCGTACTGTTGGCAGGGCCTTCTGCTATCTTTGGCTAGTTCAGAAACTCTCCCCTTTCCCCTTTCTTGGAGGCTGAAGCTGCAGTGGCACAAGTTTTGGACTGTTCTTAAAGAATTGTTCAACATATGCCTTTCCATTGACCACATGGGATATCACATGGTTTCTCACAGCATGTAATGCCATTTGGACTCTTGTCCAATCATTGCTTTTCAAAGCCCCATATAAGCTGAAGACTGATTCTCAAAGTCACATTTCCCTCTGTAAAGAGTTTCAGAGAAATTTTGATTCACAGCCTCATCCTAGGGGGAATGAGGCCTTTCTTGGTAATCAGTTGTGAAACTCATTCCCACCAAAGATCAGACAAAAATCTTGGCTTAGTATGTGGTTAGGACAGTGCACAACGCCAACTTTTCTGTAAGTGTTTCTTTCTTGGGGTTGCAGAAGTTGAGTGATACTCTCAAGCTCATGAGAACTGATTAGCAGAGCTGCTAAGAGACTCAGACCACCAAAAAACCAAACGAAAACAAAAAAAGTAATACTAGCTTGTTGAGGGTTACTATGCCCTTCCCTGAACAAATCCCTTCTCTTCCATCTAGAAGTCTTGTCTTGTAGGTATTTAAAAATTCTGCTTACTTCTCTGGAAAGGAGGAAATCTCAGTGTTTCCCCCAAAACAGGCAGATCAGCTCTCTTGCATGCAATATGTAGGTCTCTGAGATGTGCTAGATCACAGATACCTCAGTGATTGTACTTCCAGTATGTTTGGAAGTCATCATGCAAGCTATGGACAAGTACGTCATCTGTGCTGAGCTTGCACAGTAAGTTGAATGCATCCCAGACACATCAGATTGCTGTTATGTTAGAGTGTGCACAGCTTTTTGCATCTAAAACTTCTTGGTCAGAAGGCCAGAACCCTGACTTGGTCAGATAAAGTAGATTTAGCTTGTACTATGCCTCATGTATTTGATCTTCTACCGTTGCCCTTGAAGAGATGGAGAACAGCTGTTCAAGTGCTGGATGCCACCCAACCAGCTGAATGCTGCTGCTGCCCCTGCTGCAGTCCCACCCTGTTGCTGGCAGTGGCTAGTAAGAGCCTGGGGGGCAAGGCAACTCGGACCATTGGCTATGGACTCTCCTAAATCCTAACTGTGTCTCCTTTGGCTGCCTAGGCTGGGGTAAGGAATGTATTCAAGAGTATCTCACTTGTTGTTGGACATACTAGTGCATTTGCCAGTGAGGAGCTGAGGCACCTAGGTTCCAGTCTCCAGGTCTGAATCACATTCAGTTATGTATTCAACAAGTCCATGCATTCCCAGACTATAAAGTGAAGATTAGCCTTCCTACTTGATGAAGTGCTGGGAAGATGAATTTCCTTTAAGTCATAGTCACTATTATTCCCTTGCATCTTTGAGGAATAGAATGTACTGGACAGAGTAAAGCAGACCTTTCTCTGCTCACTTTGGGTGCGCAACCCAGGATTGGGTGAGCTTTGACACAAGATTTTCTTCAGAGAAAGAAACTCTGAAAGTGAAGAGTCCTTTCCCCAAAGCAGCAATGTGGTTTCTAGTCCTGATGGCCGAGGTGTTGTGAGGAGCTAATAGGAATCTAGGCATGGAGGCATTTTTAGATGTTAAGTTAAAAGCAGTAGCTCTTTTGGCCATTAGAGACCCCATGATGTGCAGTGTAATTTTGTCCTGGTGCAATCCTGGGAAGTTTAACTGCATCCCATAGTGATTTACCTCAGTGTCCAGTTGACATTTAGAAGTTAATTTGGCTATGGCAGATAACAGTATTTTTCCTCAATTTTCTGCCTTGTCTGCCTTCAGGAGATAATCATCTCCATAGCAGGGAAAGCTAACAGATTGGAGTTCCACTCCTGAGCAGTTCTTTGGTCTCGTATTCATGTACATCGTTGCCATTTTCAGTTTACATGAATAAATCAGGTTGCAAATAATTCAAGAGCAGATATGTGTGTGCTAAGTAATCTCTCGTACAGGGGCAGTAACTTTCACGAGAGGGTGAGAACCAGCAGCTGTAAGTAAGTAAATAAGCTGTGACTGTAAGGCTAGCAGTGTCTGTCTGAGGTGCTGCAGCTCCATTCTCCTACAAACATGAACTGGAGCCCTCAGCTAGCTGCTACTGACATTCCCTGGAGTTGCTGAAATTCCATGTTTATGGGCTGATATTTTCAGAGGTGAAGAAGGAGGTGGGTGCACAACTCTTGTTGACTGACCACCCTAAGGCATGTCTGACAGTCCTAGCCCATAATATGGGACGTGCTTTAGAATTAAAGGTGTAGCGTAAACGTCGGGGAGTTCCAACATGACCCCGCTGCTTCACTGCAACAGGGTTTCCAGGAACCTGATTGTACGTAATGTTAAGTACTGCTTAATTCAAACAGTATTACCATAATTTTTCCTACTGCCAAATAGTTTAATGTTGATTAATTAGATGTTAACTAGCTGTGAAATTCTACAGTCTGGCCTTTTGATGGGAGACTTGCCAAATTGTGGAGGCACCTAGAGTGGCTTCTTAGGGCTAGTGAAGCTTTTCTCATTAAGTGGAACTAGCACCTTTCTGCTTTGCCTCATATTGACTGCACTTATTTTTTAATTTGCCATTAAGAGTTTAGGGGAATGTAACCTTAACTTTACTAGTGAGACCCTGAAAATGTTTGTCTGGTTCTGCAGTGAGGGTCTCCACTATGTTTATGTAACAGTGGTCCGACCAAGCTTCTGTAGCCTTGACCCTTTGTTCTTTTGACTCAGTGGGACAATTTCTTTGGAAAAGCGGAATTGGGTCCATACATTGTGTTTATTACCCCCAAGGGAAATAGCTGAACAACATTGTGAAGGACTCCTAGTCTAGTTCCTCTTTGGAGAAGGGAAGGAATTAATCTTTGTTCAGACAGCTGGAGTATGGGTCAAATAAACAATACCGTTAGTTGCATTGACATGTAAATGAGTATTACAGTAACTCAGTAAAAACCTAAACCAGAATAGAGTAACACTGCTACTTTCTAATACACGTACATTTGTGATGCAAACAAAGTAGCTGCATAACTACAGTGGGGAAAATTTGATAGCAAGGACTTCAGCATGACCATAATAATTCACTTGGCAACCTGAATTATGATTAAGTCAGTAATGCCTGTGCCTTGTTCCTGTTAATACCTGTGCTACCAGGTTAAAGCTACCCTGGATTTGCCCACATATGCCACTCCAGTGTAGACAAACCATCGGAGCATAACACTGCATTACAGTCGTTGAGGTGGTCATGACAATGTAAAAGCTTCCAATCTTCCTCCACTTGTTGTTTCCAGCTCTTGTGCAAAAGTTGTCACTACCTCAGTGGTGCAAATGTGAATGATGTAAAATGATTTTTAAAACAGTTTTAAATCCAAATTGTTTTACTGATATATTTTAACACGTGTGCCCAAATCTGTTTTCGGCTCAGTGAGGAGGCAGAAAACTATGGGGGCAAAAAGGGATAAGTTGTTAAGAGAAGTCAGGAACCTATTCAGCTGGATAAATTGTTTTGTGAAGCTATCTTCTGAGGAGAAACATGAGAATAAAATAGTTGCCGGCTTTGTACGACTATCTCTTGATAAATCAGAGGATGCTCTTGAATAGAGAGTATGCAGGAGTTGACAAATTTAGGAGAATATAAAGGGATGAATGCACAGCTGATGTAAACTGGTATGAATGTACTATGCGGGTAGGGTCAAGTGTATTCACAAGGGTTGAAGATCTGTCATTACTTCAGAGGGAGGGATTCTACTTAAAAGGGGGAGTCATAGAGAAGAAGGCAAGCCATTCTGACAAATGGACGTTCTTTCATCCATAATCTGTGGTGAAGATGGTACAACTGTTAAGGATTTTTGTAGAAACTGTGGGAAACAACACAGTCATTTTGAAGCGTGATTTGTGATCATGTTTTTAAATACTGTGCTGTTATTCTCTCCATTAAGAGCTGTGCTGTTATTCTCTCCATTAAGAGCAGAGTGAAAGCTGTATGTCCATCCCTAATGCTGCCAGCGTTGATGCGAACATTGGAGCATTCTGTCATCTTGCCTGGACTGAATCTTTGTCCCACTAGAATTATCTGAATGCTACAACTGCTAGTCTAGGAGATACCCTAGGAGATGCACTGTACTTCATGAAAAACCTATCCTGAATCTGTCTTTCACTTGCTTCTGAGTTTGTACTTTTAAAAAAAATCATGGTAATTGGATTTTATTGGTTTGTTTGCTTGGATCTTCTGTGGCATCATTTATCTAATGCAGATGGTAGTTTTCCTCTAGGTGGAAATACGTGTGCACAATGGCATAGTGGCAGCAATGCCCCAGTGTTGTGCTAAGTGGAAAATGGAACTGGATTTTCTGAAATAAATGGGGAGATGGTTTATTTTATTTCCTTTACCACCTCCTTCACATACCTGAAGTGACAATTTAACAGCCATGGGAATTGGATGGAATGGAAATACTGCACATTATTACATGCCTGCTTTTTCTGCTAGTGCTTCTGGCATCACTGTTGGCAAAATGATGAATTCTTCTGTGACAATAACTCTGTGTGATGGGAACTGCTGGTGAATGTTGTGGTACACAGATGGCCCAGCCTGACTGTCTAGGGGCAAAACTTTTAACTTGAAAGGAATAACAACAAAGTGTGGCTTCTAGCAGGTTACTAGTTACTGCTAGGTAGTTAGTCAAACCCAGCATTCACCAGAAGAAGCAGTCCTGCCTTCTGCTTTCCCTAATGCTGGCCATCTTCCA
>NW_009202268.1:52835-53697 GCF_000690835.1 Fulmarus glacialis
ACACATGTTCTTTGTCTGAACACACACAAGTGCTTCTGAATCAGGTTAGGGAACTGATCCCACTGAGAACGAGCTGAGCAATTCCTCAGTGAGTCTTGTAGTACAACTACAGAAACATTTGTGTCAGTACAGGAGGAATGGGGAGGAACAAACTGCTCTGGGACAGTGAGACTGCCCTCTCTTGGTGTCAGGACCAGCCTGGTGTTATCAAACTACAAGGTGCACTTTCCCAAGAGGCTCAAGCCAACCTGAGTACGTGTTGCTATCGAAACAGGCAGTCTTTGTGCCCTCAGCTTTCGTTCTCACCTCTTCCAGCCCCTGCAGCTTTGTGGGAATCCAAGTGAACTTTCTTGTCTGAAAGCTAACTGAAAACTAACCCACCAAAACCACAACAAAATTTGTTTTGGCTGGGATCGGCTCTCTCATCTGGCTAACCAAAGAGTCGTACAATTGCTAACTGTGGCACAAAGGCAGCAGCAATCTTGAGTGGCTACAGATGGGGAGAAGGCTGGATAATCTAGAAGGCACTTTCTAGATTGACTTAAACCTCTTGTGAAATTGCTACTTAAGAGTAATAAGCTAACAGCAATAAGCTAACAGTATTATCTCATGGCAGAGAAGAGACAGGTATTTTGTATGGCAAAGAAAAGGGGGATTCATTATTGAGGTGGTCCAGTTCCAAGTCCAGTTCCAAGTTCCAGTTCCATTGCTGTCCTAAGCACTGCTCTAGATCTCGAATAAAAAACCTTCACTGACATCAGCTAAGAAAACCATGCTAGAATGGCATCTAATGCAGTCCTATTCACACTGTATCCACTGTAGCAGGAATACGCTTTCTTCAGTTTACTGTTTCCCTCAGATC
>NW_009202268.1:53711-63553 GCF_000690835.1 Fulmarus glacialis
TATGGGAACTGAGCATTGCTTTTCTGCTGATGTAAGCTAGCACCTGGGCTTGTGGAGTAGAGTGAAGCTCCACCCTTTTAGTTTTGAAAGGGAGGAAGCCAAGCTGGGTATTCCCACACACCCTTTGTGTTTTCAGAGCTTAAGGGAACCGCCCCATCTTTTCGTAAGTGTGGTTTGAATGACCCCTGGTGGAAGCTTCATATGGGAACTGAGCATTGCTTTTCTGCTGATGTAAGCTAGCACCTGGGCTTGTGGAGTAGAGTGAAGCTCCACCCTTTTAGTTTTGAAAGGGAGGAAGCCAAGCTGGGTATTCCCACACACCCTTTGTGTTTTCAGAGCTTAAGGGAACCGCCCCATCTTTTCGTAAGTGTGGTTTGAATGACCCCTGGTGGAAGCTTCAGACAACCAGGATTTTTAGGAGTTAGGTCCCAAAATAAGGCGTCAGTTGGCCAACGTTTGAAAACTGTGTCTGCTAATGGAGATGGATTTGTATTCAGGTGAAAATGGGCTGGATCCATCAGCAACCTACATCCCTTATGTTGCATCTTGTCTACTTACATTCTTCATATCATAGTACCTGAGCCTAATGTGTGTGTGTATTCACACATTCCTTCTCTCTGCTCTGTCTCTTTCCCCTTACCTGCATATCCAGGGTGGAAAAGCTTTATTACAGTTGCTGTACCCTTACTTGTCCTCCTTAGTGAGGCAGCCCAGTCTAGCCTGCCTGTTGCACTGCTCTGTCTCTACAGTGCCCTCCTGTCTGCTCTCCACATGCTTTGTGAGTACCTCCATGCTGTCCTGGTGCTGTTCAGTGTGGTAAATTTACATCAGCTCAGGCAAGGGGCTGTGTCATATGTTTTTAATGTTAAGAGGATATTCCACCAGATTTCCCAATGTGTATGCAAATCCCCACCACCATTTTCTGAAGTGGGAACTGGATTTTAGTGCATACTCTTCAGATTTCCCCTGCTTGCTTGATGCACATTGATCTGCTTAAGGAGCTTTGGACGCTCCAATACCTTACAGTCTTGGCTACGCAAGACCCCTTTACGTAATGGTGAAAAAAACACCGCAACCATCTATTGATAACTATCTATTTTTCTTGCCTTATTTTTTGGCAGGCTGACTTGAACACCAATATTGAAGATGAATCCAGATCTTTCTATGGCGTTTCCAGCCAATATGAGAGCCCAGAAAACATGGTCATTACCTGTTCCACGAAAGTGTGTTCCTTTGGAAAGCAGGTGGTGGAGAAAGTGGAGGTAGGGAGCAGACACCTGGTGCAAGGTTCTCTCTGGCTGCTGTTTTGTCACTTCGAGTATTTGCATCCTGCGTATATCTCAAGGCAAAATATATCCTGTGCTTGCTGTCAGGGAGATGAATCCCATAGATTATTATTTCTGAGACATGCAGGTGTAAGATTGCTCCAGCCTGCAACATGGCCTTTTCTCAGGACTTCATTGAAGGTCTTGTAATGTTTGCTATTTTTTCCTTAAATCTCAGTTTCTGAAGACATGTGAATGTGTAAGACTCAGCTCTGGTAATTCTCTGGGCTTTTTTGAGGAGCAAAGAAAAGCTAGGAAACCTGGAGCCTTGTTTTGTAATCCAGAAAGGTGAAAACAAATAGGCAACACCTCACTCTTATCAGTGTTTTTAAACAGATCATTTACAGACTATAGCCATTAATTAATAGACTGTAATAATTTACAGGCTATAGTCTTACGATTTTATGAGGCTTATCTTAGTGTTTGTACACTTACAGCTTCAGCAACAGTGGAGCTGCGTAATTATGCATATATCTGGCATTGAAGAAAATCTTTCTGATGCCACATTCAGCTGATAAGAGAGCTGCTCTGACCTGCTTCCTGCTGCCGTCTTTCTCAAGGAGCCTCTAGATGCAGGAGGAGCGGCTGTGTGCAGAACACCAGGTGTTCTCGTGTTAGCAGTCAGTTCAAGCTACATCCTTTCTGAGACCCGTTTCCAGTCATATGATAGACATGCCTAAAGTCTGGTTATGTATTTGCATGATGGGGTAGATGGGCCAAAGAAAGGTGTCATCATGCACAGGAAAGGAGACCAAGCTCTTGGGGTGAAAAGAGTTAATGGGCATTTAAGGGTATGCTGTGAAATGATAGAATCCAACCTCAGCTTCTGTTCAAAGGAAGCTGAAATATACAGGAGCTAAGATGTGAATGTGAACAGAAAAATCCCTCTGTGTAACATTGGCCAGACCCTCTCCTAAGGGGGAGCAGAGATACTATGTTCTCCCTCACAGGTACCAGAAGGCTATAGTCCTTTCCAGATGTGAAGCATCCTGAGCATATGATTACCATCATTACTAGGAGCTTCCTGGTCTTGCTAAAGCAGTAGTTTTAAACTTTTTCAGTTTATCCACACCTAATATTTTTCCAGTAGAGTTGCAGACCATAGTATAGCTGACAATTGGTCTGCTCCTCTTAGTTACCTTTCACAGCTCCTTGGCAATTTGCTGCTCTTAAACTGGAACCCACTGTTCTAAAGAAAAAAGAAATCAATCTGAAGAAATTAGAGGGCTCAAGGAGACTGACCTTGGTGCGAAGTACTGTAGAGGAATGATTAATCAGCTCATTACTGTTAGTAAAATCACTTAAAAAAGCTGTCATAATTTTTCTGTTCTGAGTCTCTTTATGTGATTAATGCTACTGATGTGACAACATTAGGCCCATATGCCCCTTTTGTGTCTTACATTGCAGACAGAGTATGCACGCTATGAAAATGGACACTATTCCTATCGCATTCACCGTTCCCCTCTCTGCGAATACATGATAAACTTCATTCATAAACTCAAGCACCTTCCTGAGAAGTATATGATGAACAGTGTGCTGGAGAACTTTACTATCTTACAGGTGGGACTTTCAACTGTTTTTGTTGGAGCTTGGAAACATGTAAGCCCCATGCAGGAGTTCACTGTTGTGAGTCAAAGCAGATTTCCTTTTACAGCTCAGCATCTAATTGAACTTAGTTATCTCTCACGTGTATTGCACCTCAAGACCATTTATGGAGCTCTAGAGATAGTAACTCATGCAGAGAAACAGCAGAAGAATTAGAGAGACCTGAGTAAGAGAGAGAAAAAAAAAAGAAAGATAAAGGGAGAACTCATGAGGCAGAGAGAAAGGAAGGAGAAAGATGCAAAAGTCAGTGAAGGAAATGCTCATTCCAATTTTGATTGAATGTTGAGGTCCTTTCTGTGCCCTGGCTCTTTTTGCAAGGTAAAAAAAAAACAAGAGCACTGTTAAGTGGCTATATAATTTTGTCATGGGCAGAGTTCTTCACTGACCAGGTAGGAAAAAAAAAAAAAAGTTGTTTCCTCAGGACCATCCTGAACCTGGAAAGAATATGGAGGCACGTAAAGGAAGGGGCATGTTGGAGGAAGCTCTGTGACACCTTCATGAATCACTGCAACCTCTAGGTAGGGCAGTACTACACGGCTACAGCAACTAGGTTTGCATTAGTGTCTATGTTATGCCAGGAGCCTTTCCAGGCTCGGATGCAGCCTAAATTTGGGAAGAGGGCAAAGACAGCTTAAAAGGTGGATTTTCCTAATCGACTGAGTTCTGTGCTCGCCTCTACAAGACGCGTCACAGATCTTCACCCAGAGAACCTGAGGTTGGGTAAGTAGAAGAGATGCTAGAGGCTGTATGAAAGAATGGAAATCCAAGTGGTTTTCATTTCATCCTCTGGAGATCTTGTGGGACTTCAGGCAACTCGTTTCACTGCTCTGTGGCTCATAAAACAAGGTATAAAACTCCGCTTAAAACAATGTGAGGACATTATTAACCTCACATAAGGTTAATATTCTTCACAGGGCTTTAGGAAGCTTTACTCTTTCATGTTTGTACTAAGATCTTTAGCATCTGGAAGAAAAGAGGACTATAAATGCTAAGAGCTTTTTTAGATGAGCAAAAGCATGAAGGGGGCAGGGACAAAGAGATGGAAGGCCTGTGTGCTGTAATCCATACTGAGGAACACTGTAACTCTTTCTGCATGTTTCCTTTCTCAGTCAGGCTTGACTATGTATCGCTTGCTATAAATTTTATGAACAAAGTTGTCATATAGTTATACTTCCTCTAGGGCTTTATGTTTTGAGTAATCTCATGTCCTTCTCTCACCTCCTGTCACAGAGAGGCATCTCATGTGAGTGCTGGCACAGCCTTTTATATATTGCCTTGCAGTCCTGCTCCCTGAGCAGCAGGCTGAGCATTTTCCACCTCCCACTCTCCACTGGGGAGCTGAAAAATGGTCTTGCTTAATGCAAGGCATGCTGCTAGTCCTCAGTCCCCACTACTAATTTCTGAGGCAAGTCTAATTATATTTTTTCTAGACCCTTTCATGACCTTAGATACCCCTAATCTCACAAGCATGATTTATCTTGCTTTGCACATTGCTCTGGATCTAGCCCTCCAAGGTTTCAGAGCCCATTTTTCAGAAAACGCTCTGGTGCCTTACCACACCTAGATGTGTATAACTCACATAACTCAATGGCCTGCAGAAGAAAGGAGAAGGGTTAGTTCAGCTGCAAACCCAATCCTGAAGTAAGAAAAGAAAACAGAATAGACCAAAATCAGGCTGCTAAAATTAATAAGCAAGTTTGAAAACAGCTATTTTCTTTCTGTTTTCACAAGAACGGTTGGGCTTTGGTACAGTTCAAGCCTCCAGCTGGTATGTTTTTCTTCTGCAGTTGAGTTGGTGCTACTGCTGATAAAAATGTATCTCCTCCAGCAGGAGAGAACTGCTTGAAGCTTTAGCTATGGCACAAACTCAGATGACAAGAATGTGCAAAGTTGTGCAGTGACAGAGAGGGAAGCTGAGCTAGGAGCTCTGGGTGCAACATTTTGCTTGTCCCTGCCATGTAGTGTAGGCAGTGCATGCTTCTGAAACTAGGACAACATTGTTCCATCACCATGCTGCTGACACTGAGTCACATGGCAGAGAAGCTAAGAGGGACCATAGAAAAAGAAATGGAAAAAAAGGAGCTTCTGTAAGATGCATGAGTGTAGCAGCCATCCTTCTCCTGATATCTACAGTGTATGGAATGGGAGGCATAATGGAGTCAAATCTGAGAGTCTCCTGTAAAATGAGCTATACTCTATAATCCTCATGGCCTGTGTCTACCACTGACAAGCAGGAGCAGTTGGAGGGAAAGAACTGTTTATGGCTGTGATATATCCACATACAGGTGAGCAGGAGTGGATATGCCACAGGAGGTGGCCTCTCTATACCCAACAAACAGAGCAAAAAGAGATTTTCTGTGAAACACCGTCTCTCTGCTGAAATCTGCAACACCAGGGTGTGGGGAGTAGAGGACCTGGTGGGCCTGCTTCCACTTACGTGGTCACTGCTTGGTCACAGCTTTCTTTTCTCCACAGTGGACTCTGCTCACCTCCCTGTCTCTTCGCTGCATTGTAGTCCTGATGCTGTGAAAGTGCTTTGCTTGGGTGTGTGGGCACATAGACACATAGGGGTTGGGATGGCCGAGCTGTGTCTCATTCCTGTGCTTCTCTGTTCCTGCCTATTACTGACTTTTTGCTCTATATTAAATGTGTTGGAATATGTAAGCAGAGAAACAGCAGTTGCCATCTCAGCTTCTTCTCCTTTTCTGTCTAGGTTGTGACAAACAGGGACACACAGGAGACCTTGCTGTGCATAGCATATGTTTTTGAGGTGTCAACTAGTGACCACGGTGCCCAGCATCACATCTACCGGCTGGTGAAGGACTAGGAACTCTCTGCCCTGAGTCGTCCATGGGATGCATGTCTAAGAAAAAAGCCCGTGCTTGAACAACCCCTGCCCCCTCATACCAAACTGAAAAATAAACTGCAGATATTGTGTATTTTCAGAAAAGCACCTCTGAGCTGTTTTTTGATTGACAGGGTCAAAAAAGTTTGTATCTCCAGGTTTGTGCAAATGGGGAAAAGACTTGGAGTCAAAGAAACAGGCAAATAACTGCTTAAGGGTTTCACCACAAACAGCATCCTCTGGAATGTATTTCCCACAGTGCACACACAGGATGTGATCATACGTGTAAAAGGAGTGGTATGTACCTGTGGTAAAAGGAGCATACAGGTAGGGCAATGGCAGCAGCTTCCACAAGTTTGACCACATATGAACAGGTTGAAAATGTTCATGCTACATCTGGTCTGAGTGTGTGCACTCATACACATTCATTTGTAAGTCAACACATGCACAAACATGCTTATCATACATTTATATAGATGTCAGTTAGACAAGTGTGGGCACATGCACATGTATAGAGATTGCACATATAACCTACATATCTGCCTGTCTAGCTGTCCACCCTAGCAGGTGTGCAGTCACAGGCTCCTTCAGCTTTCCTCCTGTTAGAGACTGGATACTGTTTCCCTTGCTTCTGTGCATGATAGTGAGAGACCAACCTTTCTTTTGCCTTTTAAATGAAGTTATGCTTAGAAAATTGGGTATGTTAAATCATGTTGTCTTGCCCAGCAAATTTCCTCCATGTATCAGGTCTGCTGACTTGACTGAGTAAAATAATTCTTGCTGCTTTTGCTTCTGTTCTTCCTGTGCAGTTAGCACTGCTCAGGGAGCTAGACTCTGCTCTTTTCTTGCGCACCAGCAAAATAATTGTTTACCGAGATCAAATTGTTCCACCTGTTAGTTACAGACAGTGAGGGGCACAAGTATTGCAAAGAATGCCATTTGGCCAGCAAATCACAGGAAAAGGATGAGAAAGAATAGTGAAAAGAGGTTAGCTTTCCATGTTTCCAAGGCAATCAAACACAGTTTCTCTGCTTTACTTGTAAACTGAGGTTGTTTACTCAAGAATCGCTGAGAGGCAATAATCTGGGTCCCCACAATGCTGCTGGTGTGGGGGAAGATCCAGCCGTTCATGTTACGCTGAGGGAAGAGGTGGGTTGCATGGTGTTCTCTGGCAGCCACTGAACAGGCAATTTATTGGGTGGCCAGGCAGAGTCCCGTGTCACCGATTTGGATATATGGTGTTACATCTCCTCTTTCCACAATGCATCACAACACCTTAGGAAACACCTCTCACACTTATTTCAGACGTTTCTGAGAGGAATCTGAGATACCATCAGAAATCAAGGATTTATTAGAATACCAGAAGGAAAGGGCTTCAGCCACACACAGATAACATCTGACTTCTTTCACGAACTCGTGAGCTTGTTGGTACTCCCTTCTACAGCTTTCAGTCAGCTGGTTAAAGGGCTCTGTGGATTCCATGAAGATACTGTACAATTCTTCCCACAGGATGTGTAGAGGCCTGCAGACTTACATATCTCCTCCAGCTTCCTGTCCTTTAAAATGTTTTGTTTCTGTATTTGAAGTTGTAAGTTGTACTTATTTACAGGGTACTCCAGGAGTCTTCTCGCAGATTGATGATTTTGTTTCCTGCACATTTAAATCTCAACTCCCTTCAAAGTTTAAATCTTCCACGCCTAGAGAACGTTCTTCCCATGTTCTATGAACTCAGATTAATCCTTTGAGTACTTGAAGGTCTAAGTCTCCACTGGGCTTTTTCACAAGTATTGTTGAATATTCCCCTTCCTCTCTGAAACTCATGAAAAATGCTCAGCCAGCCACCTCCCAGTGTACTATCAGTCAATATACCATCTACTTCGTATATTAGATTGGGGGCGGGGGAGAGGTAGGGAGGGAGGGAGGAAAGGAGGGTGGGAGGAAAGGAGGGAAGATTCACTTACTGGAACACATTCTTTTTAAAACATAATCTGGTATTGTACTCTGTTATCTCCTCCAAACTCTTCATTATGCTCAGCGAAAGCACTGGCATCTTCCACATCAACTCTCAGCTCTTTCACTTCCCAGGGGTTCTCAGGCTCCTCAGCTTTTCCCCACAAGATGCTTTGGGCAATCTGCTGCTTTAGATGCTTGTTTCAACAACCTGATTTTTCACTAGCTCTTCTTGATTGTGTTCACGAGCTTCCTTGTGTGTTTCACTAGCTGGGCTTTCTCTTACCCAGCTTTAAACAAGTTCTGGTAAACACTGAACTCAGCTAGATAATGGTAGCTTCAACCACTCCGTGCAGTACTTCTGAGGAGGAATCTGCTGATGCCTTGGAATCATCATGGTTTTATTTTGAAGCTGGTATTGAGAGCAGTTGTTCTTTGCTAGCTTGTAAGTGTAGAGAAACATGCAGTGTTTTCCTCAATGACTTAAATCTTTAGTATTCCTCTGGCTCGTTGCTGGCTGATAGCATGGAGTTTGTTTCTCTGAACTGTTTTCCAAAGCCTGGGTAAAACTTATTCATGCTGCCTCTAGGTTTGTAATACTTAGTTTATGACCTTAGGATTCAATACAATCTTTTCTGACTCTGTTGCAGCTGGGTGAATTGATTCCTCACAAGGAATTAATATTCAAGAAACAGTAAAGAATAAACTATTAAATTTACCTTGTAAATCAAGTGAGTTAGACAAGTTTATTAAGGTAAAATTTGATATGGGACCCCCTAAAAATTCTTGTCTGAAGCATAAGTTCACATTGGTGTGGCTGTCAGCAGTTAGATGAAAAGCAAACGACTAAGACCTTTAACAAAGATGACAGATGACTCTGTTAACTGAGGGGAAGGTGTGTACTGAAAAAGATGAGTACAGACCCATTCTCTTTTAACATCATCAGTGGTCTGGAGGAGGGAGAAAGCAGCAGGGCAGATTAATCTGCAGATAGCACTAACTGAGATTTTTTGCAAGCTGAGTATGTATAGAGAACCTGAGTGACTTGAAAACCATTGAAACACTAGGCTTGAACTGGGAGAATAAAGACTAAGAATTATTTGAAATATAATTTAAAATGTCCTTAAAAGAACAAGAGAAAGATGGCAAAAGAAAGGTAAATTATCAGAAAGATAATCAGTGCCTGAGGGGTACATAGTCAGAACATGATCCAAAATTGGACAGCATGTTGGAAATAATTGTCAAAGGACAGATGCACAAATACAAAACTTCAGTGACAGAGATGAACGTGAGAGTCAGATAAAAGTCTCACAGTGCTACCCACTCAATGAAATGGAGACATACACTGGAGGATGAAGATTTCACCATCTGTGGAAGAGGTGATGCCAGGTCCTACAAAGGGTGTTTTATTTGGCCTGGCACGTGAGGAATCCTGAGGATTTCCATTTCAACAGAGATTTCAAACAGAAGACCAGAATATAGGCTACTTGCAAAGCCCTACTAAATGTACTTCATATACAGGTACAATTTTAGAATAGAATAGAATAGAATAGAATAGAACAGTTCCAGTTGGAAGGGACCTACAATGATCATCCATCCAACTGCCTGACCACTTCAGGGCTCACCAAAAGTTAAAGCAAATTATTAAGGGCATCGCCCAAATGCCTGTTAAACACTGACAGGCTTGGGGCATTGACCACCACTCTAGGAAGCCTGTTCTCGTGTCTGACTACCCTCTCGGTAAAGAAATGTTTCCTGATGTCAAGTCTGAACCTCCCCTAATGTAGCTTTGAACCATTCCCATGCATCCTATTGCTGGATCCCAGGGGGAAGAGATCAGCACCTCCCTCTCCACTTCCCCTCCTCAGGAAGCTGTAGAGAGCAATGAGGTCACCCCTCAGCCTCCTTCTCTCCAAAGTAAACAAACCCAGAGTCCTTGGCTGCTCCTCACAGGACATGCCTTCCAGCCCTTTCACCAGCTTTGTTGCCCTCCTCTGGATGCATTCAAGGACCTTCATATCCTCCTTAAATGGTGGGGCCCAGAACTGTACACAATACTCAAGGTGAGGCCGCACCAACGCGAAATACAGCGGGTCAATCACCTCTTTTGACCGGCT
>NW_009202269.1:0-6345 GCF_000690835.1 Fulmarus glacialis
AACTGTATCCTGGGCTGCATCAAAAGAACATGGCCAGCAGGTCGAGGGAGGATTGTGCCCCTCTACTCTGCTCTGGTGAGACCCCACCTGCAGTATTGCATCCAGCTAAGAACCCTCAGCACAAGAAAGACATGGACCTGTTGGAGCGGGTTCAAAGGAAGGCCACAAAAATTATCAGGGGGGTGGAATGCCTCTCCTATGAAGAAAGGCTGAGAGAGTTGGGGTTGTTCAGCCTGGAGAAGAGAAGGCTTTGGGGAGACCTTATTGCGGCCTTTCAGTACTTAAAGGGGGCTTATAAGAAAGACAGGGACAAACTTTTTAGCAGGGCGTGTTGCGACAGGACAAGGGGGAATGGTTTTAAACTAGAAGAGGGGTAGATTTAGACTAGCTATAAGGAAGACATTTTTTACAATGAGGGTGGTGAAACCCTAGCACAGGTTGCCCAGAGAGATGGTAGATGCCCCATCCCTGGAAACATTCAAGGTCAGGTTGGATGGGGCTCTGAGCAACCTGATCTGGTTGAAAATGTCCCTGCCCACGACAGGGAGCTTGGACTTGATGACCTTTAAAGGTCCCTTCCAACCCAAACTATTCTATGATTCTACTATTTTCGTGAGGATGGAAGATTTCTCCTCCCTTGAAGTGCAAGCCTTTTGTGGATATAGAATGCCTTGGATAGGTACAACTTTTTCCAGCACTGTAAGTGAAACAAAATATGTTGATGTAAGCACTTCCATACTAATGGCTTTAGTAACTGTTCCAAAAAAAAAGTTTCATTCACTTTAACAGATAGCTTTGCCTCACTTCTGCGGTCACAAGTCCATTGATTCTTCCTTGTTTCTCATCCTAACTGGTATTTCAAAATATGAGGTATGTATGAGAAACCTAATGCACATTTGCTATATTAAAAACTATATGTATCAGTGGCCCTGAATGTCTTTCACATTTGAGGTGGTTTAGTTTGTGGTTAACTTTTTGCAGACTATCAGGCGTCACTGTGTGTAACCTCAGTTTAACTTATCTAAACGATTGTAGAAGATCAATCAGTTTGGTTTCTGAAATAAAATACACGGATTTATTTACATTTATGGAATAATGAGCTGCTTACCAAACTATTTTATTTTTAACTAAAATAGATGTCTCTTGCCATGGTGGTTATTTAATTTTTTCAAGTGGTGTTCATCTTGGACATAATGAATTGTAACTTAAAATAAGAGAAAAGCTTGGTAAAAGTGGCATTCACACATCTGAAACTAAGATGCAAGTACTACAGCAGTTCAGAAAGCATTGTGTTTCTGCAAGTGGTTTTGCGTCTAGTTCTTGAGTATAAGCATGGGAGGTAGAGGGTAAGAGGTGGGACCGCAGATTAAGTCAGATTGTTAACAGGACTGATGTTTGTTAGCTTTTTTCTGTGTCTTCCTTTCTTCATCCATTCTGTTTTTTTCCCTTGTAACACAACCTGTCAGTATGTGTTGCTGCTAACAGCATTTTCCTGACTTGTCATGCCTGTGTTTTAAAACTTTTGTACGCTTCTTGTAACAAGCCCACTTAAATTGAGTTTTGACTGGCTGCCTGCTGCATGACACCAGCAAATTCCCCATATAGAGGATTCTCTGTAATGAGTGAATCATCCATCCAGTGCCATGGGAGATTCCCTATAAAAAAAGAATAAAGAAGTGTGTGGTGCATTTGCTTTCTCTCATACCTGATTGTCGGATACTTTCCTTTTCAGTGTTCACTATGCAGTGAAGGCAACAAGTAGTATATTGTTAGGTGTTTCATAGTGCACGCTGTGGCTACTTTCAATAATTCAGGGGACTGCCAATAATAAGTCAACTTCTGCATTACCACTTGACCATGGGAGAGTGAGGAGGGCTGCAGACGTAGCTGAGTTGTGTGCATCACCTGACATACAGCCCATTTCTTTTGCTGTAAGAAGTGCTTCAACTTCTGGAAAGCTGCTTGCTATCAAAACCTGAAGAGATGACTAAAAGCTTCCAAGTACTGGGAGGAATGTCTGCCAAAGGAAAGTCTTACTATATGCTATAGGCATGTTGTCGTGAGGAAAATTTGCTGAGAACCACGAGAAGGGTGTAATCTTCTAAAGAAAGTTAAGAGCTCAAGGATGTATGAACAATGCAGTGGTAGTTGTCTTCACTGCACTTGTGTGGGAAAGGCAGCTCATGAACTTTTTTTCAGAGCATGTTGTTCTACCAGGTAATTCTATAGCATTCTAATGGTAGAATGCTACTATCCTAGTTGATGCTAGACCTTTTAAGATTTTGATTCTTCTGCATTTTTATAATACCGATACGGTTCAAGATCAAATCATTGGCTTCTATAACAACAAAACTGTGAAAACTGTAAGTTAAAAATTCAGCTGAAAATTCATTAGCAAACAACTGCTAATTGAAAGACACAGTAAAGGGCAATTGAAAGATACAGTAAAGGGCAACTTACTTGTTTTAATCTCATGGGAGATATCCTGACTTACTCAAACGATCTAATCACAAGTGAGTTAGTAGGTCATCCCAAAGCGGTGGTCTTCAACATATGAGGTCTTCAACAGTGTGTGTGAAAATAATTTCTGAAGTTTTTCAGAACTGGAGTATTTTCACTGCAAGTCTTGGTATTCCACAGTATGCATTTTGTGCAAAAGCAAACTTGTTGCCAAGCCTGGAGCTTTTATTGTGTCACTGAACAACTTTTTTCTGATAATCTGGCAGAGGGTTGATGTAAGAGTTAAGTGCTCTGACTTTCTTGATCTGAAGTCTGCTGAAAGCTGGAGCATGCTTACTTGCTTTTGTCCAAGCAATGATAAACTCATTTTGGTGTTAAATGAAAATACAAGCTTTAAGAAGGTCTTAACAATCGCTGGAAAACACAAGATGTATTAAACAACAAACAAAAATGTATTTGTTAGATATAATAGAATATGACTACTTAAGAAAAAGAAAAAAAACTTGTTCAAGTAACATGCTTTTGAAACACCAAGTGGTTTTTTTGGTTTGTTTCTTTTGCTCTATATTCCAGCTTCGCTTCTCAATACAAACTACATTCTTACAAGACTGATGTTGTAAAGTGTTCTAACTCTTCCAAAGATACTCTTGTATTTCTGTTTATGTTGAGGTGAAATATTGGTCAGATGTATGCCTTTGGCATTTATAACTTGTGAATGTCTGAATTTTAGTGTTAAATTTAATTTGAAATTGTCGCAAGTGAATCGTGTCAACAGACATGTTGCCATAATGCAATAAAAAATAAGGGTGTTCATAAATACAAGCTAGTTATGTCAAATAAGTTTTTAATGCAGTGTCTGTTTTGTACAAAGTTACCATATAATCATTCTCACCTATAAAAGAAAAAATTCCTAATTTTTTACTTCTATTAAATGTAGTTACTTACTGGAGAAGCCTTTGTGGGCACTTAATTTTAGTAGGATATGACTGAATGGCAACACAACACATTCACCAGTAACCTAAAGAATAAATTTCAGTTGTCTTTTGGCTCATAGCATGCTTCTGCACAAAATATTTTGAACAACGTACATGGAATAACTATTTTTTACTTTCTGATTCAGCGTAGTCTTACGCAATGAATGCATGATGTAGATTCCGTGTACTCATGGCTTCTCATCTTGACTAAATCAATGAAATTAAGTATTGCAAAGTACCTTGTTCTCAGGTTATTCAGTTCTGAGATGTTGGGTTTGAGAAATCAGGGATTTGAATTCCTTCCTTGTGCTCCTTTCCCAAATTGCATACTTCCAATGGATTTCCCTGTGCTGCAGGTCCTCAATACTTTCTGAAATTGCATCTTGAAAGAGAAAGTGCATGAGTAATTGTATATGGGAAGGGAGGGAACTAAAATGAAGATTATTTTTTTTTTTTAAGGCATGTCAGAGACTGAAGCAGGGGGCTGCAGAAGAAGGAGGAAGGAATGAATGCCAGATTATGTTAGGAAAGAAGAGGATGCTATAATGTAAAGAATTTGAGGGAATACTAGACTGAAAGATGGAAGAAGACTTGTTTTAAAAGTGTTGTCAGACTCTGTATAGACCTTTCCAGTCTTCAGACTGGAAAAAGTTTGACTTGTGAGAAGGTGGATGAAATCCAATGCCAGCTTTAGATTTGATTGATTAAAATTTTCTGAAGTTGTTATCTCTGCAATAAAAAATGTAGTGCAGGCCTTCTATCCAAAAGGTTTTTTGTTCACTTTTGACTTAACCATTTTCCTTATCATGTTAACGTTTGTAACCCATGAATTTATTTAATATATCAAAAACTGAAGAGTTTTGACATGTTTTGACTGTTGGTGCATGCTCTAAGTTTTTAAATGTTTTGAGTCCCTTAACCTCTACTTTCTTGTTTGTTGATCAGCATTGGTAGCATGTTTTCAGTAAGATACATTCAGATTTTCAGGCTTCCGAGATGAAGGTGGGACAGGGTGCATCCTCTGGGTCACTACACGAAATTAGCACCACTTTGATGCAATATTTGCTCTTACCCTTTCTCAATTTGTTCATGTAGGTTAACTCTTTCAAGCTAATTATTAACTCGTAAACTTCATTGTCCTGTTTTGCAGGCTTTGCTGTAGCCCAGTGTATAAATCAGCACAATCCATCACCACTCTCATCACCATCACCTTCCAGTGGCAGTGGGAGTACAGGGCGCTGTGATTCAGTGACTGCAAGCTCAACATCCACTCCTTCTGCTGCACAGAGCCCATCAGGTATTAAATCACGATTTTCAGCGTAGGCACTAAGGGATATAGAGCAGTTTATTGTAAAATTAAGTTATTATGTTATTGGATTAAAAACAGTAGGACTTTATGTTTTTAGATCATTCAGCTAAACCAGTTAAATTGAATTGCGGTGCAAATTTTAATGATCTCTTCAGCTTTCTGCAACTCTAATAAATACTTTTCATCTTTCAGCAGTGATTTTAAGTACTGGTGAAATAATGTCCTGTTTGTCTGACTTGTCTCCTAGCACATACAGTTTAAAATGTTGTTGGCTTTTTTTTTTAAACTGAAGTGTTGGTTTGCATAAATTTGTAATGTACACTGTTAACCTTTCACCGTAGTGGATAAGTTGATCTCCACATGAAGCATCTTTTTTGAACTGGGTGACATTTGCTTTTGTATGTTTATCTGATACTTGTGTTAATTTGTAAGAATGGGCCAAATATGAAATATTTGAAAATAGTTATTTAGGATGCTAATATTGTAAAGCTTTTGCAATAACACTCTTCTGGCTGAACACCACCACATTTGAGGTGGCTGTTTTATTGGTGCAAAAGAAGCTGCCATATAAATAGACTGACATTATAACTTTCACAAATGGAGCTACCATGTGTTTGTGTTGGTCAGTATATTTAGTGGGTATGTTTTTACTGGGACTTCTTGTTGCATTAGAATGCCTTCATTCCTCCTTTTTTTGTGTAGTATTTGTAGGGAATCTTGTAACGGTGTTTGTTCTGAGTGCAAATTATGTGTGAGGTAAAGCCTCAAGCTGGAGACTAAACAAGAAGTAATCCTGAAGGGTGCGTACTGAAATGGTTTCATGCTAGAACTGACCTACTCTACCTCATTTTGGTTACAAAACAATAGAGGTAACTTGATTTCAAGACCTTTTCAAACAGCCCCCTCATTTTAACAGTCACTTCCAATACTGATCACTCCTTGAAATGGTTGTTCTGGTTCCTCCTTTTAAGACATACCATTTTGCCTTTATTTGGAAGCCTCACGTAGATCTAAACTTTTTTGCAGTCCTACAGGAAATGATGCAATCTTTATTAGGCAGTTAGTGTTTTGTAGGTTTCACTGAACAGTGTCAGGAGATCAATGTATATTATATGTCCAAAGTGACTATCCCTGCAAGAAATATTGCTGGAAAGGGTAAGCAAAGGCTGCTTATGAAGTTTTCCTGCAATTTGAAAAGCCTGATGACAGGAGGCTGCTCATTGGTTTCAAAAAAAAAAAAAAAAAAACCAATCAGAAAACCCCCAAACTAATTCTTCCACCCCCCTCAAAAATACAAAACCACAAAAACACAAAAACAAACCAAAAAACAGAGGAAACGTTTTTTTAAATGCCTGGTTTCAGTCTGCACTTTACCAGTTAGGTTGCATGAACTGTCCATTCTTAGTATGACCTTCATTGTGGCTTAATCATGAAGTATGTTCAAAATGCCACGTGTCATGCAGGAAAACAGTCTTTGGGTGGGTTTTGGTTTTTTGCACAGGATCTAGGTGCACTGATGTAGATGCTTTAGCAAATCTAGTTGTGAGAATACAATTTTGTGCCGTACCATTATGAACATAGTAACCTTCAGTAGTCAGCAGG
>NW_009202269.1:6376-53363 GCF_000690835.1 Fulmarus glacialis
AATCTGTGTCATCTACTTCAGTCCCAAGTCAGCAGTTTGTAACCTGCTGCAGGGATGACTTTTGAGCTCAACTCCTGGATTTTATCCTGCTGACTCTACTTGGAGAGCAGTAACAAAGAGGAAGACAGGGACTGTATGTGCATGAGCAAGTAATTCAGTGCAATAGGACAATGAACAGTTGGTACTAAGGTGCATGCATCTAATCTGCATGTGGCTTAGGGATTTTGCTGTGGACCATATTTACTCTGACCTTTAGGACTAAGCATCCCTGCCATGTATGTGATTGTCTGGAGGACCAATTATTAGTTCAGACATATGTTGCTATTAATGTTTGAAATATATTTGGTGCATAGTTGCAGCATATCTTATAGTTTGGTTTCCTTCCTCATTAATGCACAGAAACTGTTCCTAAAATCAGACTAAAGCAGTAAGTGTGCATAATTCTTCAAAGCTGCTCTATTGGTCTGAACCAAACTGCTAATGTAGTTGCAGCCAATAATGAACAAGTGATGTTTTAAATAGTTGTAGCTGAGTGACTGGTGGTGTCTCAAGGTCCTTAATATAGACTAGAGAGGATTCTGAAATCCCTGGGTCTTTGGGGGGTGAAGGCATGGGGAGGGTTTTCTCCAACCCCGGGAACTTTTTTGACACTTTTTGCGAATCTTCAGTATCAGATCAATACTATTGTCTATTCCTAGGAACAATGTTTCTACATTGACTGATTTTACCAGTTTACTGCAAGTTTGTAATAAATGTTCTCCCTTTTATAGTACTTATATGTAATTGTGATCTATACTGGAAACTGTTGCCAGGAGCATGACCATGAAAGAGATTATCTGTTTGATATGTCCAGGTAGCTGTTCTGTAGGCTTCTGCATAAACAGAAGTACACTGCTGAAATAAGCGATAGTGTCTTGACCACTGTCTGTGTTATGTCAGATCTTACTGACCACTCAGCTGAGTTACGGAAACAATTATTGGTATTCATCCACTTCAATGTAAAACAATGTGATTTTCCCTTAACCTGTTGAGGACAATTGAAACTAAACTGCATTATTCTGCTGTGAAGCAGAAGAGGAGGCTTGTGTCCTAAACTACTGTCTATTGACAGATGTAAACTGTTCAGAGTTTGATATATTTGAGATGGTACTTGTAATCTTCACAGAGTTATTTCAGGAAATAAGATTTGGAACATAGACACTTTTACGTAAAACAATGATAGATGAGAACAAAATAAAGACAAATTGCATAATTGTTAGTTGAGAGAAAACAACGTTACAAAATAGAGTATATATTAACGGTTAAACAGTAAAAGAGCTTTCAAAAATATATCACAGTAAAAAAAATTTATTTTAATTTGGTGTTTTGTAAAAATACTTTACTTGCTATCACTCCTACCTGCATCAAACAATCACACAGTATCTTAATGTGTGAGGAGGGAGGTTAACTGAACTTATATAAAGTCATATGACTGCTGTGCATGTTTCAGTCATTGTAAGAGAACAATAGTTGCATTAACTGCTTTGTCATGAGTAAAATAAACTCTTATGATTCCTGAGTTTATCAGCTATCCCACCTAATAATTGTCACAATACTTCATGGCACAGATATTTTAAAGCCTAGCAGCTGCCCCATTTGCAGTATTTGGGAATTAAGCTTAACCCTTTACAAGATCTCCGTTCCTTAAAATTGAAAAAGCAGAAGTCACCCCTTAAAGAAAGCAGAATCCCTAGCAAGACAGAAAAAGCAGTATCAGGTTCTGCAAATACTGCTATCAGGTTGGTTTTTTTCTTTGTATTTACATGATTTATTTTTTTTTTTAAAATTAACATGTCCGTTTGAAGTGTTGCTATGCGTAAGATAAAAATGTTCTCTTGCAAGGCAATTTTTAGTCATCAAGCTTCTGAGCTTAGAATACAGTCTCTTCTTGGCTACATTTGCTGGAACCACGCACTTCTTTAAAGTGCTTATTTTTATATATGCCAAGCATTAAGATAAAGAAGATGTCTTACTGTTAGTTAGCAGTCTTCCAGAATTATGTATGTGTAATGTCATCTACGCTGTATTTTATCACTTTTTAAGTTGTCTTAAGCTTTAAAATGCAATTGGCTTCAATACTTAAGAAAATGTTTATATTGGAGCAATGGATACTGAGGACTTCAGAGGGCATTGATCTTCTATGCCACTTATACTGTATTTCACGCTCCTGGCAGATATTGATGGTAAAAGGTCTAAAATAAGTACAAAGAGCTGTCCCTTGTTGCAGAGAATATATTTGATTCCAGTCTGTAAAATAAAGTTTATATATTCCGAGGAGAAGATGATTAATCAAGCATGGAGAGCCTGTAAGAGCAGTGCCTGCCATCTTACTGAAACCATCCCTGTCTTTTCCCTCTAAAATCATTAATGTAAATGTGGTTTGATCTCTTCTGTTCTATAATGCTAGTAATTTTCTAACTAGGTGAGGAAGTACTTTTGTTTCTAGAAAGTTTCTTTTCTAGAAACTTTCTGTGCACCAAGCATCATCATCTGAACTGCTGCTATCTTTTAAAACACTCTGTTTGGCTTTATTATAAACCAAATCTATACTTCAGTTTCCTGTCATAGAATAGTACGGCTGAATGGTCTGAAGTATTGTCACCTGCACGGTAGTGCACCTCTTATAATTTATGGCCAGTGGAAATCCGAATAATTCTATGTCACCAGAATTTGCGATAAATAGCTTCTCTCAAGATTTCTAAAGCATGTGACTAGATTATAATGCAAAAAAATGCCTGCCAGTCCCTCCCCAGTGTAAGTGCTGTTGGTATTGCCAGACATATGGCAATAACTGTTTTATGGACGTTTCCAGATAGGTAAGCAAAAAATTAAATTCAGTTAAACTCACTTATTTCTAAAGAATGAATACTCCAGCTTCAGAAGTATTTCCCAAACTTGTAAGACTCTTGGTGTGGTGTCAAATTGTATTCAAGATACCAGCAGTTATGGATGTGTCCTTGTCACTTATTCTTGTTGCTACTCTAACATTTATGCTTTGTGTTCATTCCAGTTTCCCTTCCTTGTTTCATTGTTAAAGCCTTCGTATGATATATCGCTGTGTTTTCCTCTAGTAAGGTCTGGCAGGAAAGGACGTCGGCGGGTGTTTAGTCTGTCGGAGGCTGACAGTCACGGTGGACACTGGGTTTAGGTCTTCAAGCAGCAGCTGCAACAGAAACTCGCGCAATATCAATTCAGGCAGGTTCCTCCATAAGTTTTCAAAAGCCCGTAACAGTTGATAGAACATATTTGGTTTCCATGCTGACAGCAATGACAGTGAGGTAGGAAACTGAAGAAAGCATCATGAATATTTGTCTCTACTGTTTTTTGGGGGAGAATTGTAAAGCAATAATTAGCTGTTTCTGAAAGCCGTATCTGCAGTTTCTCCCATGTTTCTTGGCTCTCTTGCCAAAGATGGAAATTCTGCTATCAAGCCTCCAGCTTCAAAGCAGCTATGTCTTCATTTGCACAGGGGCAGCCATGGCTGTAGTGGTATTTAGTAAGCACAGGCTCCTGAATAGTCAGTAATGCAGGTACTTGACTAGCAGGAAGAAATCTATTTATAACTTGGGTAAAATGGACAAGCATTCAGCATAAGACTGTCCTTGGACTGTGATGGCACAATATTTCTATGATCATCAAATTGGGGCACCTGAGGAGGTGAGGAGGGGAAACAGATGCAAAAAAGATGGAAATACGCTTCAGACTACCTTCTTATTTATATAACCTGTTTTAACTTGTATTTATTAATTTCTTTTTTTTACTATCATGGCATGAAGATATTTTACTCTGTTAGTATTATATAAACACCCTTTTTCATCTTTATAGATTTACTTTGCATCTTTTCACTTAATGTCCTGTTATTTATATTTTTGTTATCCTTTCATAGTATGTTGCTGTACAGCTTAGAACACTTCTCTGTAGAAGATACTCATTCTTTCCTTTTCCTGTTCTTTTCTATCTTCTTTCACGAATAGTCATCCTTAACATAAGTCAATATAACAGAAGTTGAGTGATTTGATTTGGATTTTTTTTTGCTGTATTATCATTCTGTAATGATAATCTTGGTAGCATTATAGAAGTGCTGAAAAACATCCAATGTTGCTGAAGTCACTGCAACCGGAGAGCACTAATAATACCCAAAAACTTGCAAAATGACACCCTGTTTTCAAACCTTGTTTGGTGCTTAAATTTGGGAGTATTTAGGGGGTGTTTGTTAGAACTAAATGTTAACATCACAACTGTTTTAAGAAACGGACTTCACTCTCCCTGGTTTTGTTACAGATCTGGCTTACATTTTTTTGCCAGAACACTCTTGCTTAAATACATGGGGGTTGGGGAGAGGTAAATAGAAATGCTGTTTTCCCATATTAGGTAATAACTTTTTGATATTTAAAAGTAGAACATATCGTAATGACTGGTGATTTTATTCAGGTAAAAATGACAATTATTTTTGCTCTTTCTATCCAAAAGTCAAACTGGAACCAAGTGTTAGGAGTTTGGGTTTTTTTGAAAGCCAGTTAGTATTTTTATGTGCAATATAGACAGAAGTTCCAGATAATGGGTTGAGAACTTAGTCTCTAAACACACTGGATGCCTTGAAACTCTCTTGAATCAAGAACTTGGTACCTATCTGGATTTTAGAGACAGACATTCTTGTAATAATCCCGTCCTGAGTTTTTTTTTCAGCTAGGGTGCATCTTTTTGCCAATTGTTTATTCCAGTTTCAGAGACTTTAAGAATTCAGATCATACATAAATATATATTTATCTACTTGGATCCTTCTTCGTATTGAGTATGATTTCAAAAGGCTTTGAAATTTTGAGCCTCAAAGATTTGCTCATTAGTAGTTACTGTCCTGAAGCCATTTATTCAATTAATTGGGAGGTGTTATATGTGAAAACTTTTTACATCAAGAGGGTGGTCTGATTTTTCTTTGTAATGCCTCTTATGTACCAAATTTTCATTCCAAGATGCTGGATGTCTGTATTCTATTTTCTATTTAGTTTCCTTCATCTGTAGTCTAGGATTGTTTTCCTCTATCCTTGTATCCAAAAGATATAGGAGATGATCATGCTTAAAAACTGACCTAGCACAAGCTTATAGTTGCAGTTTCAAGCTAAGTATACACCTCAAGTAGCCTATGGATTTGAGAGCTTGGTCACAAAGATGTAAGTACCGCTCTCACAGCCGTAGTTTATAGCTGTGGCTGAAGAGTAAGATTCTTAGTTAAGCATTAGTTCAGAAGGGATAATATATTGCAAAATAGTAGTGAGAGCTGTTGACCTTTTCTAGACAATGTTCAAAATTCTCCCTCCCCCGCCCTTTTGTGTTCTGGTATTTGCTTTCTGCCTCTGCAGGGACTAGTGGCAGTTTGCGAATACCTAGTCATTTTGGCAGTAATGCCATGCTGCGTTACAGAAATCTGTTACTGCCACCCTTAAATACAGTAACAGAAGTGAAGCTCTGACAGTGACTAATGAAATACTGAAAGTAGAGGAGAAAGACTTATTTCTATCAATAATAAATAAAAGCAGGAGGGAAGCATAAAGAGCTCTAATTTTGTATTCTCTATAAATACTGCAGCTAAAATGCCGGACAGAGTATGTTCTGCTTACACTTTTTGATATTTTATCTTGTTTTCTGAATGTTTTTTCAGACTTTTGGATAGAAAATTTAGACTTGTTGACTCCAGATACTTTTTCTTTTTTTTTTTTTTTTTAAATGGGGACTTTTTTCAAATACTTTATTGTTCTTTGTGGCATTAAGAAGGGAGTCACTTTAGCATTAATTTAGGTCCTACGTAGAACGATTTGGGGACAATACAGCATAACAAAAGAATATATATGTCTGTCATGATATCAGTAAATGAAAGTGTAGAGAAAATATATTAATATTTTGATGGGAGAGGGGGAAGAATGATTTAAGAAATGAACTACAGAATCAGAAGTGAAATAGCAGAACTGCAATAGAAATGTGCTGTATGTAACATTTCTGAGCAGAATGCCATTGATTGATAATACTTTGTTTACCAGAATGTCTCAGGTTTCTGAATCCTGAATTTTGGTGAATATTCATACTATAATTAAGATAAAAAATAATCTTGGCAAAGAACGTTTGATATTCTTTTAAGATTTTATAAATTCAGAAAGTAAACTCACCGCGAAGAGACTCACTGTTTTGTGCATACTTAAATGTTAGTATTTATCTTGCAATTCAGAGAAATGAGGCTTTATTTCAATGTTTTTAGCAGTTCATTTTCCATGCGAGTCTTGCATCACTTCCTCTGTTATCAGTCGCTACATTCTCATTAAAGCTTCTTGACAGCTAAAAAGAAGAATCTTCAGCGTTACTTTGAATCTGTCCTTATTTTTCAAAAATAACCAGTGATGTCCCTTTTATTTAAAAGGAGACTTTTTTACAATCTATAAATTTTGTTTTTATTAAAGCTAGAAGCTTTAGCCACCGATTCAGCAAAAAGTAAAATTGAGTGGTTTTCTGAAGTGAGAATACACCATTGTTTGGGGTTATCTTACCAGAAAGGTAAAAAAAACTATAATCTTTCTGTTATCCCACTGATACCTTACTGATACCCATTCCATTCTCAGCTTTGTTTTTCTTTTTTTTTGTCTTATGTTCATGCTTTCTGTTCTTTTACAGGATTGATTGGAATCGTATTGAAAACGAAATATTTTTAAGGTCACTGTGTGTTAAAAACAGAACCTAATTCTTAGCTTCTGTATTCACTACATTGCCTTGTAGACTTTTCTGCAGATGCCTGTACACTTGAACACATGCTGTTTCTTACAAGAGCTCTAAAAATGGTCTGTCTTGAAGCTGGATACCTGTTACTTTAATGGCATCTATTACTCTAGTCTGAAAAGAAATAAACACTGACTTTTCTGGGCATACTTGCTTATATAAGGCTGTATCGCCTCATCCCCTCCATTCACTATCCATCTGAGCCAAATAAGCAGTTTACTTGATAGTTAGCTAGGATTTTAAGGGGGAAAAGGATGGTACAAATAGCTGTTGATGTTTTAGGGTTTTTTTCCATTGTGTGGGAAGGTGTAGTAGCCTATCAGTTTTCTGTGGTATGTGATGCTTATTCCCAATTTTATCTGTGTTGTATGCTCCACGCTTAGGAGCACAAAAAAATCATGTAACACAAGCCTGTATAAAAACAGGCCTATTTTGCAGCACCTTTCAGTTACAGTAAGCACACTATTCTCCTTCATGTTTTTCCGTAGTTCTGCTTTCTGTGGTTGAAGTGTCACTTAAATGTGAATCTGGAGAATGAAGTGAGAGAATGACTTCCAAATTTTTGTAATAAACAAGCCACCTCCTGGGAAAACTAGTTATACAGGGGTTCTTTTGGTTTTTTTGTTGTTGGGTTTTTTTTTTTTTTGTAATTTCTAAAGAGCTTCCTGGTATGGGGTGGCTATTCATTTTAGTCTATACTAAATGCTGGAGAGGCTTTCTTATTCTTCCCCTCAATTTCCTCTCTCTAGGAATATTTCTGATACTGCTGCATATTCTAATACTAAATGTGTAAAATTTTCTGGTTCCTAACTTGAACAGATTACTGCTGGCATTTTATGTTATGCCTTCATAATGTTTTATTTCTAATGACTAAAAAGTGAATGTGTAAGCATAGTGCTTCACAGAACTGCATATTCATAAATAATAGTATACTGTTAGGCTTAATGTACATAGTAAGTTGAATATTGATTGTTTCTTGGTGTTTTCTTTTATTAGATGACGCTTCAGCTCCAGAGCAGCCTCAGATGACCATTTCTGGTCAGATGATCATTTCTGGTCAGACAATGTTGACTGATGAAACTCTTTCAGCTGTCTCAAAGTCTAGCAAGAATGCTGTAAAAAACAGTGACATAGAAACAGCAAACCTGTCTCCTAGCCTGATTCCTGCACAGCAGCCCACAATATCATTAATAACAGATGACAATACGGATGCACTAAGTGTAGAGTCGCTTACACTGGTGCCACCAGTTGATCCACACAGCATTCGAACATTCAGCTGCATTCCTCAGTCCTCTTTGCAATCTGAAGTTGAAGTTTGCAAGGTAAAAGAGGTTGAGGAAGAGTGTTCTGACTAAAGCCAACCTGCAGACTGTGATAAACAGTGAAGCAAATGCAACCAAATTCTTGGTTGTTTTTTCTTTGGGAGTGCAGATACTTCTTGAAGCCTGAGAGGCCTGAGAGGTCCGCAAGAAGAGGCCCACTGATGAAAGAGAATGTGGGCAGCTTTTAGAGTAAACACCAGATGCTCAGCATATTTAAACTGGAGAAGAAAAAAAAAAAAAACAACTTTTGAATCTGGACTGGTTGTTTCCTACCAATTTCTGTTATACAAGAACATGAAAGTATTTCAGAGCACCTACTTTCTTTCTATTACAGAGTTCCAGCTGCAGAAACTAAGTTAATTGTAAAAGGTCTACAGTATTATGGCAAAGTGAAGAAATTTTTGGATACCTGGCTTCAGGATATTGTATCATTACTTCTCTGAAACTGGAGACATACCATTGACCAGAAAAAATTATATATTGTAGTACAGAGATAACATTTCCATTTGAGACATGGTGTGTTTTTCAGTTTGTTTTTGGTTTGGTTTTTTTTTTTAATCCTGATCTCATTCGTCTTTTGGAGGTCTGCATGATACCAGCAGGCTTGGCCACTTACAGTATTGTTTTTGTAGGACTCCAGACTTCAATATTGTGTTTTCCATGTGTAATATTTATTTCAAGGTTTGATTCAAAGCAAGATATATCAAACAATTTTTTAAAAGGTAAAAGCCTGAAATTTAATGACAAATGCATATTCAAATTAACATAAGGGATTTTTGAGACTACTTTAGTCTTTGTTTAACCAGCTACAGAGGAATGTGAAATATTTTAAGAGATTGCTATAGCTTGTTTGTTCGTTTCTGACGGTCAAATTGCTACACCTCTGAGGAATGATGATATCCTTTCTACTGAAGGACAACTAGAAGCAGATGGAAGCAGTTTTACTCTAAAGAGGTTTTTTAAATTTTTCATCTTCATGTAGGAAGAAGGTCACCACATCTAACTGGTAATTCCTTTGCAAGTCTGAAACTCAAAAGGAAAGGTATTGTGTAGTTTTTTTCCTATCTGGGATAGTATCACAGTTAAACAACGTTGCTACATAAAAGTGATTCTGAGTTTATGCCTGCCTTACTTTGCTTCCTAGATCCTGATACCAAGTTGACAGAAAGTAGTGGAAAAGTGTTGATTAAGGTTTGGAATGTTCCTTGCTGATTTGATACGTAATTTAACATGAATGGAATTTAAGATTTCTCATCAATTTCCATGGGTGTTAATTTAAATTAATAGTAAAATGAGCAGATTGTCATTATTGGTCTACTCATAACATCGAGTACTTTCTGGCTCTCAAAGATTGAAGACTACTATTTGCTTTACTTGGTATTGTGATTTCAGTCATCAGTGCAATCTGTTTCCACATTCTGTCTCTGCTAACATTGATTTCATATCAAGTAGGTGAGTCTGAAAAGCTTTTGCCTACTTCCCAGTCTCTTATTATACCTCTTCCTGGCTGTCAGATGGAATACTTGAAGTGATTTTAAATGTTACATTTATATATGAGATTGACTAATCCACAAGTATAGCTTTACTCGCTTTTTCCATCTTTTCCTTCACATAATAACTTAATCTTTGTGAAACGTGTATACAAGGTGTCTGCTATCAAACTCCTGCATTTTTTTTCTTCCCTCAATAGCTTTTGCATGCAGTATTGTTGATTTCTAGTTTTCTGTGACTTCCACTTTGTCTCAAATTGCATTAACCAATATTCTGACCATTCCAGAGTGGCCCAAACTCTAAATGAATTCTGAGGGTTAGGTGTCCTCAGCACTGCTATGGATATAGGATGAGAATTTGGCATTGCTGGAATAAGAGCCTGCCTTTTTTTTTGGTCATATGCTTAGGGTGATTTTACACTGCAGTCACTGTTGCAGCTAATGATGTACGTGTACCTGAACAAGCCTAGACATCAGTAGCAATTTGGGCACAAGGACCACATAAATTTTTATTAGCTGAACTTACTGCAGTCTAGACTTCCTCTAGTATGTTGCAGCATTACACTGTAGCCCTAGTAATATTCTGAAGATCATTAGAAAAAATGATGCCTTATTTAATTTGAAAGCATTTTATGTTAGTTGTTAACCTTAACTCTTGACCTAGATTATACAAAATGCCACTGTGCAGGCTGAGTTCCCTTAAATAGAATTAATTTTAGACAGGAAAACTTTGATCTTTATTTATCTAATTTCAAATTCAGTTCTAGCAAGATTAGGACCATGCACAAGGAGTCTTTTTAATGGGTATGCATAATCTCACCCTTGAGCCGTACTGCACAGGAAATGGGACAAAGGGAAGGAAAGCTGACTTTGTGCTTTTCATTGCCTTTGAGTGGCTTTTAAATCTCATGACCAGTTGTCTACTGAGAGCTTCACAGGAAATGACTGAGATAGATACTATTAGTAGGAAAATAGAAGACTAGGTCTACTGTCTAGTCTGCTGCTGGCAGAGCCTTGCTAGTCAAGGGGTGGTAAGCTGGGATATCTTTTAGCAGTTCTATCAAAAGCTGTCTGCGAAGGTGGAATTACACTAGGAAAGCTCTGACTGCACCAGCTCTACCAATGTTGTGGTGTTATATAAATGCTACAACTGGTACAGACCAACCTAAATCTCTGAATAGTTATGCGACAGAAGCAATTGATTTTTTAACTTGTTTGCTTCTAATATTAAGGCATATGTGTATACAATTTGACTGTGCTTCATGCTGCATTAGGAGACTTCAGAATGTAAAAGCTCTGAAGATGCTGAAATAATCTGTCATCGGCAACCTTTTGCAAGTACAGTGTTACTCATCTACAATTCCTCGAAGAGTATCGTATCTCTCTCTCCCTTATCAGAAAGACTCAAGGGCTGTTTCCTTATCCCCCTTTCACTGTAAAAAGGAAACTCAACCAAGAAAGTGTTAGCACATCAGCCACAAATGTAATTTTTTTCTAAACAAAAGTTGATTTGAGTCAGTATAACATCACTCTTTTTAACCAAATCCAAATACCAAGTTGCAAATGCAAGCAGCAGCAGCTAACAACTGACTATACAAAAGGCTCACTATTTCAGTGTAATACTGCGAGGGAGGCAGAATCACTCTAAAATAAATATAGCAATGTTCCAGAGCAAAATGCCAAAATTTTGGAGAGATGCTGAATTCTCAGTGTTTGTTTGTAGAGGCTATGCCTGTCTTCAACCATATTCTGTTAACATAAAACAGTTCTGTTATTCTCTTCCTTTGGAGAAGAGAAGCCAAAGAAGCCAAGGCATACTGAATGTTACTTTGCTATTTTATGGTCTGTGTGTCTCATTTTATCAAATTTTACCAAGATATTACTTGTTTATCAGAACTATGCATTGCGTTCACTGTTAGGTCTCACTGCATCTTGCTGGTCCCCTTTGCTTTTCTGTAATCCAGTGTACAACAATGAGCAAGACTCGAGCTTTTGATTTTTGAAGAGAGTAATGGCTGCAAACACTTGCTAATTTGGTAAAGAAGGGGAGAGAGGAAACATCAGTTCCCAATTCTAATGTATGCTTCTCCATGGAAGTAATGCTTACAGTGTAAAACTTGTGTGGAAAAATTGTTTTGCAGAAATTCTTTTATATAAGAAGAAACCAAAGGTTAAGCTTCCTGCACTTCCTGCACATTTTACAAGCTGTGTGGATTAAACCAAATTCATTAGAAATGTGGTCACATATATTAATACTAAAAGCTGTATTTTGTCTGTGAAGTCATGAATTATATGTAATATAATACGGTATAATATAAGGACTGAGCTCATTTGTATTCTTCTCTGCTAATTCATGATAAACTAAAATGCTGACTTCTCTTCCTTAAATTAAGCTGAGCTTAAAAACAAAAGATATAAAATTACACCTGTTAAAGAAGCTCCTCAACGTTCTTCGCTTTACAACAGTTGGAATTTTCCTTGAAGTCACTTGGTGAGGAAAAATTGGGAATATCTTCCAGAATTCATTTATTGTTTTGCAATACTGTTGCTAAAGGACAGGTATGTGATATTTAAAAACTCTTCTTCCATATCCAGAATTTAAGACTCAAATCTAGACCAGTATTCAGAGTTTAAGTGAATATCCAGTGATACATATGAACCCTTTGCCCAATAGAGACAGAAAACAGGGGGAAATAATGTTCCTTTGTGGATTTGAAGTATTCTTGTGTGTAGAATTTTAAAACCGGTGGTTAAAATAGTTTGTTTATAGCAAAATCAGCAATCTTGAGGATTGAAATTACTGTGGTTTTTTTTTTTTCTTCCTAATCAAGCAGTAAGACATGAGTGACTATAATTTCCACACTTACTGCAAGTGGCCTGGGATGATTACTTTAAGCAGTCTAGGAATTCAATAATTACCCTGCAATTGAGTGTCATTTTATTAGTAGTAAATTAAACTTAAAGCTGTATACTTGAAGACATAGGTAAGCTATCAGACAAGCAGGTCAAACTGTATGTATAAGTATGAAGCCACTTCACAAAAGTAAACACTTTAATCACATGGTGCTGTCAGTGCTCTAGTGTAATCACTCTTCTTGCTGCACACATTATAGGTAGATAACTACAGAAGAGCCTAATGAGTAGTTTCACTAACCTGCATGTAGTATTCTTCAGAAAAAACCCACCATGCTAAACATTCTGATGTTGCCTTCACTAACCAGCTAAAGTTAAATGGGGAGTTGCTTTTGAAAAAACATTGCACAGGCAGCTGTCATCTAGGAAACTGTTTTAGTTCTATAGTTGAATCAAAGATTTGCGAGAGACATCAGATGGCGGCATCGGTGAGATCTAGGGATTTTGCCTCAAAGACAATGAGGCTCCTTGATGAGTCTCCTACTTTATTTTCAGGCAACCTAATGTTAGGCATCTAAATATATGTTGAAAATTCTCTTCCTAACTGTTACTGTTGTTCTTCTTGAAAGAGTTTTTTGGTATGTCACTGTTTAATCATCACTGGCCTACCCTAGGATATGGCTAACCTTGGCACTGCACTTCTATTGTCTAGAAGTCTTTGGAGTGGTTCTTCTGTGCTTGCCTGCTCTGTTACTCTGACCTTTCCCAATATTTGCAGCATGAATTAGAAACAAATACAGTAACTCTTACTGTCTCTTAATAATAACTCTTACTGTCTCCTATTGGCTTCTGAAAAGCAGATGGTGATCCAAGCAGGGTTTGCTAGGGTGGGATGTTTTTAGGGGGTGGGAAGGGGGAAGTGCTCGGGATTTTTTTCTGCTGCTCAGGATTGTTTGAGCAGCAACAAAGACATGGGAGATGCTGTTCTGGACTGAGTCTCAAACAGAAGGTTCTTTCATATGGAAACGTATTTTTATATTATATTTGTACAGAATTTTCCCTATTTTGATCTCCCAAAATTTTTAGATTTGCGCATTGCTCAGATTTGATTTCTTTTGCAAGGTGTTATAAAATATGTATTTTATGTTTGTTAATGTATTATAAATGTAAAGCTAAATTTTGCTTGTCTAATAAATGTGCACTGTGGCAGTATCTGTTTTATTGTTTTGCTGACTTGAATTCCTTGGTTCTTAATATGAAAAGGAAAAACTTGAGTCATTGTTGTGACTGTCTTGTTAGCATAAATAAATGTGTGGAGTGCATTTTTTTTAAAAAATAAACAAAAAGGGCTTAAGAAGCAGGTAATGACTAAGAATACTTGTTGATGACAAAAGTTAGAGTTAAATAAGGTTCAGACTAGTATATAGTGTTCCCAGGATTCTTTTAAGATTAATCTTAAGATACATGAAATTTTTTTTTCATCTTGTTCTCCATTACTTTTAGTTATGGGTACTCATACTAAAGTGAGTTTAAGACATAGTAATTGCAATCTGATAACTTAAGTATGTATGAGGAGATGAGAAGGTCTGAGGTTTTGTGTTTGGGTGTATTTAAGAACTAACAGTGGCAGAAATATTTATAATGAACATGCAGATAATTTTGAAAAGGATTGAGAATAGATTCAAGTGAGCAAATTTATAGACAGTTAGAATTTCAGGAGCTTTGTTTCACCCAGCAATAGCACTGAATAATACATTGTTACAACTCTAGGGGACCTGCTGGAAGCATTTTAAACTTCAGGGGATAACTTTAGGCATCTCCACTTGGGAATAGGTGTGTTGATTTTTTTTGTTGCAAACTTTTTACTTCATTTTGAGCTGTTTCGTAAGTTTGATTGTTTTAAGTGCAAACGGGGAAATGTATTTTTCTAGAAGAATGAATGTACCTGGGATTTAATCACTACATAAAGCATTTAATGAACATGAAGGACTGTCCTCCTATGAAATATATTTCAATAAAGTTGTGTCTGAAATGTACTTCATTTGGAAAAAAAAAATTAAAGTCCTGAACATGTACTTACACTTATGTGGAAAAAAGCCCAAACACGGGGTGAATTGAATTCTGAAATGTCTTTCTACAGGCAATAAGTATTAATTATTTAATGTAAGTTCTGTTAGACATTTGGAGTAAATGTGACAATATCTTATGTTAATTTAAAGAAAAATGTAAATAAGTGTCTGGGAAGGAAGTGAAATTGGAAAATACTGGTGTATGTTTCTGAAATCCAGATTTCTATAGCTAAGTCTGTATTTGCTGGCATTAATCATGTGTCATGGCTATTGAAAACCTGGACAAGAATGAACAATAGACCTCTCTTTGTAAATGGAACTTGGCAATAAAAATGGTGTTACTAAGAAAACTTCCTTCCCTTTCATGTTCTGTTGCTGGATTTGATGTGCAAGGACATTCAATAACAGTGAAATGCAAAATTTGCAGAAGCTTGCTTTTGTTAAGAAGAATGGTGTGCATATGTGAATGTCAGGCATTTTAATCTTTAAGCTGAAAACTGAAATAGCCAAGGTATTTTTGCATTGTGTATGCAGGAAGGACATAGCATGAGAGAGAGCGAGCAGAAAAGAAGCCTGTAGAGGTGATGGAAAGTAGATGAGACCAAGGGTTAAGAGTGGCTGGGCAACATTTAAAATGTCTGTGAACCACTTTGAAAGTGCCTGTCATGTATGATTTCTTCCCCAAATATATCCTTGCACCCCCTGCCTCTTTCTCTGGTGCATGTTGCCAGTTCAGTATATGGATTAAATCCAACTGAGTTATTCGTTGGATTCTTGTTAATTAGCCTCTCCATCTATAGGAATTAATTACAGTCAATATACATTCCTTGTGAAATGTTAGTTCTCAAACTAGCCATTACTCCAGAAGATTTCTTAGGAAGAAATTAAATCACATTGTACTCTGAAATAAGCAAGCTAGGTATCATAGGTAGGAGACAACACTGTGATTTACTGTAAGATGCAAATATTAAAACATGGTGTATTGGGGAAAATGAGCTTGAATCTGCTCCTTGCAGTCGGACTTTCTATATCATGCCAATAATACTGCTTTGAGGATACCAATTTTACAATTTGTGGCCAGGAAGTTCCCTTCTGTTTGAAACTGTTTTGTGGTTCCTGTATCCTTCTGATGCCTCAGAACTTTTGCAGTCTTTTGTCTTGTCACTTTTTCTGTTTCTGTACAAGATCTTTTTAGACTTGGACATTGAGTCAGGTTCAGCATCTTGCCCTGTGTTACTGATGGTCAGAGATGGAATGAAAGCGCAGCCTCAAGCCCTCTTCTCATTCTGACTGGCATGAAAATGAACTTGACAGAAATGCAATGCTGTATTAGTCCAATCTTTTCTTAGTCCCCGTGAACATGTAAGTGCAGCCACTTGAACAGTCCTTTAATAGGTAAATCCATATCTTTATCATTAAGATAATTCATTCCAGCATAGTTATAAAAATAAGAAAGTGAAAGTGAATTAGTATATATGTCTTTATCGAAGTAACTCTTGTCTAAGTAAAGATGCAGCATTTGGAGATTGATATCTTTATTCTTTGACACCTAAACTGCTTGGTTTATTTCTATATCAAGGCAAGAGTTCACTGGGATTGCTATGATGCAGCTGTTTGGTAGGGGGGAATAAATTGCATCCCTAACTGCATTTTTATGCTGCCATGTTAGAGCTTGTGTGAAGACAAAAGCTGTATTGGCATTTTCTGGTGATCTTTTTGAATATGTGATGCATACAACTGGGAAGACAAGCTCACTGTTTATGTGAGTGTATCACCTGAAAATTCCGGTGAATTTAAGCTGATACCTTTTATCTCTCAAATAAGGAGAGGTCGTGAGAGTTGCAACACCTGGAGTTGCAACTCTCCACTGGCAAAATTAGAAGAAAGGTTTCAGGCAAGTGTTCACACACAGTTAAGGCAGTTAAGCTGATGGGGAGTAGCTCAGTCAGTCTGGCTGGATGGTGTTCAGTTGCGTGTCTGTTTTTAGCTCAAGGGTTCTACCAACAGCTTACCTGCAAACATGTCTAGGTCTTAAAACTGTTACTGTTTTTGGATGCCAGTTCTCTAAAATGGCTTTTAAGAGGTGACATTCTTAGATTATCAGGCCTTATTATTCAGGCTTAGATGATGAGATCTTTTGAAATACGTTGAAAGCTTTTGCCTGTCCTCAGAGACTCATTCTACAAAGTTGGGAAATGTTGTGCTTGTTGAATGGAAAATACTGATCTCATCATTCTCCCTGTCTTGCCCCCAAATAAAGGTTTATATTTCACATAGACCACAGTTTAATTTTTTTTTGGCCTGTTTGGATGACTGATAAGGACAGATGAATACTCAGGCTCTGTTTCCTAGTTACACATCATTTTTCTCGGCTTTAGTATGCAATAAACATTGTGATACAGTATGGGAAAACAAGCTGTTGTTTTACTGCAGAAATAAATTTTGATTTTAAGTTAGTTGGATGAAAACATCTTTGTGTAAATTTGTCCTTATTTTTGGGTCATTTATTTGAAGCAGATTTAGGTTGCTAAGAAGCTTAGAAAAATGTCTAAAACTACAAGGTACGCTTAAAACTTAGGTAGATTAAATGAATACTGTGAACGGTTGTAGTGACCCTATTGTCTGAGCTAAGCTGGCTGCAGGAGTTAATGTGATTGGCACAGGAGCAAAGAATGAGAATTTGTTTTAGCCTCTTGCCAGAAAACTTATTAAAATAATTTTTACAAAATTTGGAGAGGAGGTTTATTTTAGTACAGTTGTTAAAAGTAGGGTGTTTCTTGAGGCTTCCTACCTCTGCTGCTCTTCCAAAATGGGTCATTTATTCCCAGGAAACATTTGGCTCTACTTCAACGACATTGATCTTGTCAATGATTTAAATGGGCTGTAAACATGACTTTGTGAGACTTCTATATGAAGTTGAAACAATGGAACAGAAGTCTGCACAAAACTAAGAAGTTAACTGAAATCTGAGCTACCTCAGTGTATGTACCAGCATCAGCATCCCCACAAGCTTTTTCTTGGAAAGCTGTAGTTGTTGCAGTAATATGTCAAATATATCAACTTCAGCCTAAACTATCAACTAAAGGGCTGGGAAGTGCCATTTGATCTGGTGGTAGTTACCAAACTGGGGGTTATGGAAAAGTTGATTACAGAGTTATGCTAACTTGCTCTTTATTTCCAGCTGCTGTTTTAAATTGCATATTGATGGACAAGTGAGTCAAGGAGGCAGGAAGCCAGACTATATCACCACTACAGAGATAGTCAGAGCTTGCTCTCCTCAACAGCTAGAGCTACCAGAAATAGAAAAAGGAGTTTCTGAAGGAGGAGAGAGGCAGAACCATCATAATGTCTTAGAGAAAAGAATTCAAGTCAGCAGAGGGAGGCCTACAAAGGACAAAAGTAGTCTCTCTCTTCCTAAGAGAACCTGGTTGTAATGATAATATGCACATGCTTCTCCTGCCCTGAATAACAGTGAAAACACTCTGTCCAGCCTCTAACATTGAGGGGAAATTGCTTGCATCTGTCCTCTCTTAAACAAAAGCAGTAAAGAAGCCAGTAGACTATGCAATAACAATCAGACTTACTCCTGGCTGTCACTTGTGAACTGAAATAACTGTACTCACACTTATCCCATGTGCTTCACTCCTCTTACACATTCTGATAGACTACTAATTAATACTATAATTAATACTATTAGTACTATTGTTAATATACTATTAAGGCTAGTAGATAAGGTCTTTGAAATTACATATTGCTGAGAAGGGGAAGAAAGAAGCCAAAGTCATCTCAGTGGATTATGACAGGTACTTCCGTCAAATTTTGATAGTTTAGAGACAGAAGTCGTTTGCAGGTGAGCATGCCTTACCACCAAATGCAGCATTTTCCTGTCCCTCCCCCCCCAGTCCTCTTGGTGTCAGGCTGAGGGAGGCGGAGAGGCAAGAGGTCAAGGATGATTCTACAGTGTCTGATCAGTGAGGAGATCCCTCACAGCAGCATGAATTCACTCAGAGATGGTAGAGTCCTTTGTATTGATGCTCTTGTGTGTGAAGATCTCAATTTTTGTTTTGGAGTAGATTTCCGAATCCTTGTTTTTCTGACCTGTCACAAAGGCTAGAAACATTTTTATTCGGTAAGAAATGACGTTCTCAGGTAATAGTGTTCCAATATTAGGATTCTAAGAACCTTTCCATAATTAAAAGACAGAAAATAAAATCACAAGAGTGTATATCCTGTTAGTGCTCTTTTGACTCTGTTTTGCATCTTGTCTTAGGTTAGCAACTGTGTATTACTTTTTCATTGCAACAGATTTTACGCACTTGGGAAAGCAGAGTTCCTCTTCCAATTTTTGTCACACATCAGGGTGAGATGAGTAATAACATGCATAGGAAATTCTACTCAGTAACATGTACCAAACAATCAGCTTTGGAGGTGGATTCCGCAGCAGGGAGATGGCATGCTTAGCACAAGCTGTTTGAGTAGCGGGTATGACCAGTGAATTATGGAGATAAGGCTTGCTTTTTGAGTATGCAACACTGAGTATACTCACTGGGGTTTTTTTGGTGGCTAGCATTCAGTGTTTCAGTTTCAGTAACTGTCCTTCCTAAAATTTCTTACAATCAGAAGGTGGAAGGAAAGTCTTTTCAGAATAGTAAAAGTGGAAATAATAGAAGATTCTCTGTCAGCCTCTCTTATCTAATCTTCTTCTTCTAGTTTCTTAAAAGGGGGTTACATAAATTTCTAATTGTTCTTGTCCCCTCTGCTTTTATGTAATTTTTTTTAGGACGTGGAAAGGAAGCTTGATTTTTTTTTTTTTTTTTTTTTTTTTGTTTGGTTTGGTTTGGGGGGGGTTTTTTTGTTTAAGGCTTTAGAAAAATCACAAGATGGGAATCCTTTCACGTAGGCTGGTAAAATTGAGAAGAATAGAATCTTGATTCTCTGATATTTAAAACCTTTCTCACATAAACTGTAATAGGGACTTTCTGTTATGATTTTAAACCATATAGTTCAGGAAGAGCTGCTTTTTCATTTTCTACCAAAACACTTCATTCTCTGAGTTAATTTTGAGGAAAACCGTAGGCCTTCCTCAGCTTGTTTAAACTACAGAGAAAGTACTAAAAAGGAGAAAATATGACAAGAAGCTAATAAAAAAAAAAAAACTCATCTGCAAGAGGTGGTGAGGTTTTTTTTAAATACCTGAAAATGGCTTTGCAAAATTTTGCTACCAATTCCGGGCGCTAGTAAATGGATTGGGTTTGCATAATTTTGCTTTAGGATAATATTCTGAAGGTGGAAATGCCATTTTGGGTGGTTAAAAGTGAACAAATACCCTAATAGTTCTGCCACAAACTGGAGGTGGGAAGGAATATATCCTCATTTGGAGGGAAGCATCTCTCTTAATAGTAGATGCCCTTTACTGACAAGTACTAATTGGGAAATCATGGTTAAGTAGAAAACTTCAACAGGTTTTGGAAATATCCAATGATGAGCAAATTTACCATCTGCTTTTATGAAGTACAAGAGGTTTTTTGCTGGGGAATCAAAAAAAAACCAAACCAAAACAAAAAAAACCCTCAAGAAATCACCAATGCAGTTGATCTTTGAACAAAAAAGCTACTGTTTCCCATGATTATTTCTTAGCATATCTTTTATTGGCCACACTAAGTAGAGGATTTTTTTTTTCTTTTCTTGCTTCATTCTCTGGAGTGTTAGTCAGAGTCTAGGAGCGTTGTGACTCACTGTTGATTCAGCGTATGAAATGGTTTGGCATTTTTCTTTTGTTAGTGGTTTCTATTTAAGATCTTTATCCTCTTTTTCTGGGGACTGAGAGTGCAGCATCACAAATGTAGGTAACTATATTGTTCAGGTGTGCCTTGACTGGCATGCTGTTTAGTGGAGCGGGTTAACTGTCCTTTAGGTCTGCATACATCGTGGGACAAATTGCACAAGTGTTGTTGCAGCACATCTGGTGAGGGGAGGATGCCAATGAATAAGAACAAAAACATCAATAAAAAGACTACAAAGTAGATTCAAAATTGTGCTGGTCTACCACCCGAATGTTTCAGACTTGGTGAGACTGCTGGCTTTCTAGCCCTAAAGGGAGGCTTAGTATCAGATAAAGAAGCAGTTCCTTCTCTAACCTGCCCAGGTATTTACAGAGAACAGTGCTGGAGAGCCTTGAAGTACTTTGTGATATAAATTGTTTCAGAAAACTGGTGGAGTTATTCTCTTAAAAATAAACTAGACATTCTGTCAGCAGCATTCTCTACTCAAGTTGAATTGAGTTTGAAAAGTTTTAGGTTACTGTACAGGTCTGCTGCGATTGAGTGGTCTAATAGACCCACTGCATCTGGTCACTGCTGCAGCTGTCTGCAGCTTGATCTATCTTGTCCTTGTAAGAGTTTACATGCATAGTTTAAAATAAACTTTAATGCCCTATTCAGGGGAGGGCTTTCAAGTAAGACAGTAATTAGATCTTAATTTTAATTTTAATTTAATTTATTTTTATCTATTGACATCCATGTGCAGATGGAAAAAATTAAATAGAAATAACAGAAGGCAAAGCACCATTAAAAAATCTAGCTGGTCAGTAATCATCTAACCTTGTATTTCCAGTATTTGTTACCCTATTTGATACATTTGTTAACCTATATGAATAGTTTGGGATATGTTACAATTTGGGAACACTTGCTATGCACATCTTGTGATTTCTGTCTGATATTCTGAAGTTAAATGAAATCAGTGTGTTGCAGAGGGGTTGTCTTTGAATGTGAGATTTACCTGTCACTTGTTAGTTAACACATCCCTCCCCAGCTAGTTCAGCCAATGGCATTAGAAATAGTAACTGTTGGTAAGGGTTACACCACCTTAGGACAGAGAGCTGGCTAAAGGCAGAACAACTGGCTTGCTTCTACCTCTTCTTGTAGAGGCTGTATGGAAAATTAGAAATCGTGCACAGTACAATGAACTCTGCCTTTTTCTATCCATTATTCCTGTTTCTCGAAAAGGTCCCAATAAGCAAAATGGGAATTGTTGGATGGGAGAGACAGTAACCTGAGAAACGAGCACGTCTTGCCCAGTGCTTGCAAAACAAGGATGGAAGGGAGCAATTTTCTGAAGGTCACTCTGTCTGGTTATTCTGTTCCTGCCTTCTGGTAGCTCTGGCCATCTCCTTTCTGCACTCTCCCTAAAGATGGCAGAGTGGAGATACTTTACCTGAGGTCTAAATGGTTCCTGCAGTGCTCTGTGCCCACTGATTCACTGTTGCTAGTGATACGTGTTAAGAGGCGTTTAAATGTTTCAGAGTGATTTCAAGAATTTATACCAAAAATCTTGGCTACTTGATGTATAATTTTGGTAAAACGCGAAAGTCTGATGCAAAATTTGAAGTTCGGATTTTGGGGTCTTATTTTCTGTATAACCAACTCAGGAGGTTTTTACATACATTTCTAGTGGATGAGAGTTCAAAAAGGTTCTTATATTTAAAAAGAAAAGAAAAGTTCAAGTGTCTTAAAATAATACAGTGGTTTCCAGAATCTTTAACAAGACAGACATATAATGTTGTTTATGTGCTTACAACCTTTTGAATTTTTAGGACTGCCCGCATCTCTCAAACCAGAGCCATTTGTTTGCTCCAGTATGTGTAGGCATGCATTTTTCATAGTAGGTCATACCTTAAGCTCAAAATAAAGTCCCTTTGCTTTGTCTGACTGGTCACAGACTTTGCTGCTCCATTTTGGCTTCTCTCTGATAAGAAGTTTGAAACCCTTTGTTAACTTTTGTGTAACTAGGTCTTGTTTCAGGTATTAAAGTTTTGAAGCTTTTAGAGAGAAGACTTCTAAGTCATACAAAGGACGAAAATAATAGCTAATTTGACAGGACAGTCCAAGAGAAAAGAAACATCAGTATATAGCATTTCATATGTAATCTTGATCTCTATTCAGGATATCAGTTACTTAACTGATACTATAAAAAACACGTGTCATCTGTAAGAATATCAGATTTAACTGTCCACAACCACACTTGCATTTAAGTCATACTCTTTCTACACCACATGCATATTATCCTATGCAAACCCTGTTGCTGATGTGAGAAGGGTGTAACTTAATTCCAAAGTTCTTGGGAACAAGATGTGAGCAGCTTTGCTTTGCTGCTTCTCCATCACGCAGTTCACTTGAATTTGCTTATCACAGTTTATCAGCTTCAAGGCTTTCCTGCGAAAGTGTTGTTTACAACTACTGTTCGCTAGATAACTTGTAATTCTTACATAGCTGTCAAAATGGAGGGAAATATTCTTGTTTGGCTGGGCTAAATTTTGGTTAAAATAGGTCTTGCAAGCTTCTTTGTGAGTTTCTGAACAGATCTTCATATTAAATGTTTTTATATGTGGGGGAGGGAAACTTGTCAAATTCTTTAAAACCACAGATCTCTAAACCACGGTCTTGGAGCTAAGCTTCCTCTGTTTTTTCTTTGAATCTGAAAAGAAAATCAGACCTGTTATGGGAAATCAGGCCTGACTTTTCTATAGCTGCATTTAAATTAGTTCACATTGAGTGCACAGTGTGTGTGTTACCCTGGCATCAGGAGGCTTCACCTTTGCTTTAGCTTAATCGGACTTTGGACAGGTCATCAGCTTGTCTATTCCTTAGTTCACCCTTTTCGAATACATTTATATCAAACAATTAACGGTGCACTTGTGAAGCTTAGTTCATGTTTGTAAAGCGCTTTGATGTTGATGCTGAGCATTAATCTTTTTAATTCCTTGTCATAAAGGAATGTTGTTAAAATTATCATTCCAGTCTTATTGCTTGCACCAGGGTAATGTAGTTCCTGGTGAGTACCTGTAACTTTGAAAGTCACCGCAAAAAAACTTTTTGTTTTTTCATTTGCACCATAACTCTTGAGTCATCTGAACAACTTCCAAATACTAAGGAAAAAAGTCGTCCTCCTAGCTTCTAGGATTGTTTGATTTAAGTTTTGGTAATAATTTGCAATGGTTCACTATTATCCCGTCTGATTAGTTCATGGTAAGAGTTTTGATGTTTGAAAAGAAGCCTGGTTTCTTTTTAATTTAAAAAAAAAGAAGAAAAAAAAAAAACAAAACAGTATTTCTAGAATCTTTTTCATCCTTACTGCTTCGTACTAATGATAGTAAGGAAATTATTTATCCTCTAAGAAGTCAAACTGAATGTATGAGTCAGAATGTTGAAACTGTTTTAAGAGTCTGTATATAGGGTAAAAGAAGTATGAAACTTAAGAAAGAAAAAGAAATTCATAAGAACAGCAAGATACTGTGAAAAGTTTGCCTTAAATTCAGCCATAGCAGTATGATGTACAGGCCATCTCTGCAAAAGCTTCAGGTATTAGTTGCACAATTGTTTTGAAAAAAAGTTGCAAAAATGGCACAGTTTAAGACATTACAGTACAAGAAAGGAACATGTGAACACTTTTAATCTGCTTCAGTGGCAGTCGGATGTCTTAGCTGAAACTGACGGGAAATGTATTTTGAAATAATGTGGAAGGATTGGTGTAGGTGAGTAGTTCTCAGACATTCCCTTTTGCTGTCTCTGAGTTGGGACTGTGACAAACTTCCCTTTAATAGGGCAAAGAAGGAAAGTGTTAAGTGTTGGTAAGCATGAAGAAATCTTTAACTATTTGAGCTTGGTCAGTAACAGTAGTGAAAATATAGCATCCATGAGCTTAAGAACCCACAACAAAGGTCAAATACAGTATATAACTGTTCATCAGAATAACTCTGAGCAATTCCACTTATCAGTCTGCTGCACAGAGTATCTGTCAGACCATGGAAAGCTTGGTTTCTATACAGTTTTTCATGTGGAACCTTGTCTTTTAGAAAAATATTTCTCAGACAGCAGCTAAGAACAACTGGAATGGGAATAGAAAGTCTGTATACAGAAAGAAATAGAGAATTCCTTGTAAAGCTTTTTTAGATATTCCAAAATGAAGAACCAGAAGTGGCCAGCAGTCCAGGTCTTTTAAGGCACTGTTAGCAATGAGACTTAACCAAGACTCGCTCATTATGTATTTCTTAGAACAACAATTTAAACAGTATCCTGAGTGAATGAGGTGAATATATCTGAGGGAAACTAGTCTGTTGATTTTCAGTATTTTCAAGAAAACAAACGCAGAAGTCACCATAGCCTGGTGTTAGAATGTACTCCTGTCTGCTGGCAGGATTTCCTCAGCTTCCTGGTTGATAATGTACCATTCATTCCGGAAGCTGAAATTTCTGGATAGTCCCATGACTAACTTTATTAATGTGTATTTTGTATACAGTATACACTCTGTATACACTTAATGCTGTATTCTTTCTTAATTCCTTACTGACTCTGAGCTGGATGACCAGAAGCTGATTCAAGAACTTCTCATTCTCCACTGCTGTACTGCACAGATGTCCCTGATCACACTGAAACTGAAATTGTGCTGTACAGACATGAATTTAGAGCCAAACCCTGTTACAAAGAGTTGACAGTCTGCAGTGATGACTTATGCGGAGGATAGGGTATGTGACTTGAGTGTAAGGTAGTGGCATCGTTTCTGTATTAAAGATGAGGAAAGCATATCACAGGCTGATTGCTCAAAATTGCACATAAAGTCTGTGGATGACTCAAGAACAGAATCCAAAGCAACTGCCTTTACAGATAACTGCTTTGTATTTCCAGTGGTAAGAGAGATTATATATAATATTCTATGTTAAAATACATCTTCTAGACAAGTATGTATGAGGAAACTTTTCCATATAATGCTATTCCTTAGAATAGCATGTTATGATGAGTAAATAGAAAAGTAGTAGGACAAACCCAGAATGATTGTTCAGCCAGTCTGGATGAGGATCATCTGGAATATTGCTTCAGCTGCCAGCAAGAGTTGATTGAAGAGCAGTTTCCCATCTCCTCTGTAATCTGAAAAGTTCAGAAAAATACTACTGTTGACACGAAGTGATGATCCCTAATCAGTCCAACTACACTTCTGCAGAGCCTCATGGGAATAGTAGCTGAGAAGTCTTCATACCTTTATGATCATTTATGTCTTTTCTTTCCTGTGCAGACTATGTATTTCATGTCATGCAGTGTGTTACGCGCAGGGAACAGTGCTGTGCCTAAAGGGGGCTATAGGTAAGTTTCAAACACGACTCATGGTTTGTTACATACGAAGTATCTAAACTAACAAATTTTAGGGGACACTAAATGAACAAAACCTATGATTTCAAGCCTTTTGATGGAGAAAATGGAAATGGAGAAATGGATATTTCCCTTTTTTAATGAGACAGTATTTCATTCAGAGTATATTAAGCAACTTTCATGCAAGCCTTCCTTAGCCAAAATTACTCTACTAGTAATCTTGCAAGAAGTTAGCTTTTCTATCCAACCAGACCAGAGGCACAAGGTGTCTTTCAGAGTTCAGTAGGATACACTTTTCCTCTGAAGAGAGCCATGTTGCGGGGGAAAGGCACGCAGACATACAGACAGATTTAGTTCTGGCTACGGACATGTCAGTGTTAGCTCTTGTTGTTCTGTTCTACACGTGGAGCTGTCATGTCTCTGAATTGCTTCTAGATTAGAGAAACAATAGGGTAGAAAACCACAGTATTTCTCAACTCCGAGAATTAAAGTATAGTTAGTTCCGCAAATGGGCAATTTTCAGACATTGCAGTACAAACAACAAAATACACTGCCTTAGTCAGTGTTTGAGATACAGCTCAGGCTTGAGTTCTAGGTCAGTTATTAGTTTACTGTTGTGATTTTAATTCTTTTTGTTGTTGTTTTTTGTTTCAGTGTAAGAAAGAAAAACGAAAAACATAATCCACCCCACCTGAAACCAGAAAGCTGGGACATACTTCCACAAGCTCTGAGCTGGGCCTTTGTAAAAATACACCTGTGCGTTTGCACTGGGATTTAGATCTGCAGCTGAATCCGGCTTCAGTCCACCCAGAGAAGTAAACTTGTGTCTCTTCACTCAGACACTCCTCTGACTGTGAGAGAGAGCCAGCCTTTCAGGTGCGTTTGGCTCACAGTGTGGAGGGTTCGTTTTGGAGAAATTCCAAATCTATATGCACAGTAAATTGTTGCTGTAAGATGTTTTATTTTTAGGTGGTAGATCCAATAATCACTAGATAGAAAAACAAAACCTGTATGTACAAGGCATAAAATAAGTACATGGCCCTCAATGAACTTTGCAGTCTTGGAGCAAACAAAGGAACTTGTTGCTCCATGCTGCTTCCAGAGTCAGTCTGGAACATGTAGTATTGGGAAGGTGGTTGGGAGCTGTACTCTCCGAACAGTATGCCGTGGAGATAGTTTGTAAAATGAGAGGGGATTATATCCCTATGCAAGAGTATCATAGTGCTGAGCAGCACTGCAGCAAGGCAGAGGCATCCTGAGTTGTACTATCTACCATGCCAGGAAACTCCTGGACTTTTCTGCTACATCTTAGGCTTTGAATCTGCAAAGTATCCTAGCTCTGTGGCTAACAGATAAGCTTTTGTATAGCCCCGCTGATTACAGGAACTAAGTGTGTAAGTATTTTGCTGTCTCTTTCATTTACAGGACCTAAGTGTGTAAAAAGTATTTTGCTACCTCTTTCATTCACTGATGATTTGTGCCTGTCACAAAGGAGCATGTTTGGAGTGGTCCAGCTATACTGAAACTGTAGAACCACATTCCAGCTTCCACAGTATAGTCGCTGGCCTCTAATGTAAGATCCAGATGTAAGATTTATGTGGGGACATTAATTTCAACATTTTTATTAATAGAGGCTATTTATTTGTGTCTATATTAGTGCACTAACTTTAATAACACTTTTTTTTTGCCTTGGGGTAGTGTATCATTTGGTGCACAAGATTATAGCTTGCAGTAAAATCTGCACAGCTTCTCAAAGTAAAAATACTGGGGTTTTTTAAGAAGTAAATTAATAAGGATAATCATAAGTACATATGTACATACCTAAGTACAGACAGACTCAGGAATGTTCTCTTTGTATCTCTGACTTCATGTAAGTCAACAAGAGCTGAAGTAGAAAGCAAAGTGAGGAAGTAGAGCATTACCTGCTTTAGGTGTTTGGTGCAGAACAACGCTGAGTTCAGTGGAATGGTTCTAATTCTTACTTCAGATGGGAGACCTGCCGGACCAATCAATGACCTGTTCTGCCTGGACAGATACTCTGGAGTCTTTTTTGTTTCCCTTTTTTCTTTTCCAGCTCCTCTAGGATGTGGTTAATTCTACAATGTTGCAGTGCGGCTACAAGGGCAATTATTGTTTGTGTGAAACTGGCGAGAAATGGGTGGTTAAGTCTGCTTCAGATGTAATTAAGCCTGAAATGTCTCAGTGGTCACATTAGAAGCACTAATTTTAAGCTCTCTTATTGGTTTAGGCCATAGCCATTTGTTACATAAAAAGGCAAAGGGATTTTTTTGTCCTTCAAATGATTTTCTGTGGGAATATGGAAAAAAAAAAAAAAGTGTTCTTCAAAGCGTCAACAGTAATACCCACTACAGACTCCTTGTCCTGCCAAAATAAATTAGTTAAGAAACCCAAACCATTTTTTGAATGGAAAAAGTATCTAATCATCCTTTTTTGTCCATCGGTGAAACAAACCATGCCTGCAAAGTTCATCCTATGGGTGACTATTTCACTATTTGTGTTCCAGAGATGGACTTTTAATGTCAAGTTAGTCATGCAGAAGCTTAAATTTAAATTACACTCAGGAGCGTGTTGTTTCAATATATTTTTCCTTGCAGAAAATGGTTTAAGAAGTCATTTTCTCCTGCCCTTACCTTGCAAGTTTCTATGTCGTGTATATATTGATGCAACTCTTTCTGGGTTGTGAATGTTGCAACCAGTTTTGATTAAAAGAGATGGATTTGAAAGTACAAAAATGTAAAATATACCAGATGGGGGGGGGGGAAGTGGAAATAACTCATGTGGAATTGTTTGAGTATTTTTGTCATGCTTGGTCCATCAGTGAGAACAAATGAAACACCAGACACAAATTTAGCTTAAATAAATGGAACTGTGTCCAGAACTAAAATACCAGAACTTCTGTATTTTGAAGTAGCTGGGGGGAGAAGTCTGTTTTATGCATTCCCTGCCAGTGACCTTTGGACGCAGTGCTTATGTCATGGAAGTTTGCTGGTTCCCATCACAAAATACATGTTTTGGGCTGTTCAGCAAAGTGCAGAATGTGTATAAAGACATTTAAAACTGATCCACGGCACTGAACAATTGCTGTGAAGGAATGGCCTTGCACCTGCTGGTCCATTGCAAACAAGAATAGATGTGGGTGGTCAATGTCCTTACTTTTCATGAGGAGCCTGGGAATGTTTGTGGAAATGTTTAAGAATCCTCCAGTTTGGAAACATTCCTCGCTGGAGGGCAGGAAACCTAAGGGTGAAGAGGCTATTGCTGAGAAATAGAAACTGAGCTCCTCCGTCGGTGATGGGCACAACAGCTGAACCAGGAGAATGAAAAGTGAAACAGTCATTGTCACTTCAGGGATTTCAACAAGGTTGGTGATAAACAGCAATTTGAAGTTTTACCTGAGTTTGAACTCAGAGCTGGCTCAACTCCTACAAATTGTTATTCTGCTTATCCACCCTTTAGCTTTCTGCTGATGCAGCTACAGCAGTTAATGACTCAAAACACAGGAGTCAACAGGTGGTGAAAAGCCTGTCTGCAGACTGTGCTGTAGCATGCCCACCACTGAAATAGGTATGTCATTTCAAAGTTATTTCAGTTCAAAGTTGCTTTTTTATTAAACCACCTGTGAAAATATATTAAAACATATATTTATTCCTTTTTAATGTGGTGTTTGAATTCCCAACAAACTACATAGAGACCTTTTATATTAGCTAGCTTTGAGCCTGGATGTGTTATGCTGATGCTAACTTTGACTGATGCTACTAAATGGCCTAATTTCCCCTGCGTTGCAGCCTTCATAGAAGTTAATTTTCACCATGACGCTACATGCTGATGTGGTGATACTCGACACAGGTTATGTAATTAAGCCTAAGTGCCATAACAGAATTGAGTTGATAACGTTTCATCTAATAGAAAAACAGCCCTACAAAGGTGTCTGTAAAACCCAGTTCTGTAATCTTACAAATACCTTAGAGAGATTAATCGCTCAGCCTCCAAGTGGTGGTGGCTTCTGTTCCCCTTCTCTCCCCTGGCAGAACTGAATAAACCATTGAATATATTTCTAAGAAAACAGCACTACCAAAAGAATATGAGTGAAATGGCAAGTAAAATGCATGATAAATAACTGGAAAGGTGTAAGGGGCATAATCAATAACAGCAAAAGTCAGGAACTGGCTGTGTCTAGAAAGCCAGCCCTGGGATTTATTCATTTCCAGAGCGTTCTGCACACCTGTGCCGTTGCTTCTCCTGTAATTGTTCCCTGCTGTTCCCTTGCACAGTTCCTCAAAGACTCTGACAAGTTTGAGTGACAGGACGGGGTGTGGGGCTTTTTGCTTTGTTTTCCCCCCACCCTGTCTCCACAGTGTTAACTTCCTGAATTTGGTGCAATAGAAGCAAAGACTTCATAGAAGAAAGTTTAAGAAGTGAGTGATATTTTTTTTTTTTTTATTAGGAACTAGACTATTTGATTTCAAGGAAAATTATTATTTGGTTTTTTACTGGAAATTTTCCTACCAATGCCTGCCATCAGATTACTGAATGAGCATCCACTCAGGTGATAAGTCAAATTAAATACATGTCATCAGTGTAACATCCAGAATCTGAGAGAAGGGCATTTTTAGCTGTTGAGAGAACTTAGATGACAAAGGTCTAAGCAATCTAGGAGTCAGATATACTAACATTCATTCAGTATCTTCCCCTTTACACCAGCACAAGGCTTTTTGAAAAATGAAACAGCAAAGCAAAGGAAGCCAACTAAAGCCTGAAGCCAGAAGAACAGTTGTTGAAGCTTTTCGGAAAACAACCCTTTGATACCGCTGACATCCTTGAGTTGCTTTCTGAAGCTTTCTTGCTGATCACCATCTTATTAGAGCTGTATGGTATTCTGCTCTCTCACACCAACCCTTTGTTTAGCTAATGTACTTTGACATGGTTTCCCAGAAAGGATTTAATCCTAAAACCAAAAAGTATTTGGAGCATGTGGGCATCATCACACTGGTATAGATCTGCTTGTCTTTTGTCCTTTCCCCAGCCTGGGTCTGTTCTATCTGCTTAGATGGGACACAACTCGTACAGCACCTAGCAATGACCCATGTTGCTTTTTGGGTGTCAGACCTTCTCTAAGAAACAGTGCTCCAAGTGATCAAGTGGGAGGGGGTAAGATGGAGTAGAGGGAAGATTGAAACTTTCATTTCTCTTTGTTTTCTTGCAGGTTTGTGGGTGTGAATTGATGATGGTGTGGAGCAGTAATGCAGGAAAGGGAGAGGACAGAGTGAGGGAACTGTGGACTTCAGGGCAAACGAGAGGAAGCAGAACAGTAGGAGAAAAAGGACAACATCTTATTTAGATTCAGCAGCCACAATATGCAGATTAGTGTTGGAAGCATCCTCCTATATGTTCAGTGTGCTCAGAAAAGGGAGAAACAGGTATTTATGCCAAACAGATTCATCTTTGAGCCCAACTCCCTCAGATTGTTTGATGTCTTGTCTTCTAGTCACTGAAGATAGGTCACGGCATTCTTCGGAGAGTAACGTGCATTGGATGTTCAACTTTCAGCATGGAAGGGGAAGCCTTAGTAGCACTGGGAATAGTTAAACTTATGAAATTCTCTTCTAGGAGTAGAATTCATTCAGCTTCTCACCCAGGAAATGTTCATTTATGCTGTGTGCTCAGGCAGGCATCTCCTGAGGGCACAGTTTCAGCTGACCCATGTAAACAATCACATGCCATTCTCTGACAGCACTTGTTCTTTATCAACCCATTAAGCATGGGCTTTCAGCCAGTGAAAACATCAGATATCTGGCAAAGCATTTATAATTAGTAAGTGTTGTGGCAGAATAATGGAATCCGAGGTCTCAGAAACCATCAAGTGTGTCCTTTTCCAGCTGATAATCCCATGGAGACAAAAAAATGGAAAGAGAATACCAAATTGAAGGAGGCAGTATGCAGTGTTTGGATTTACAGCAGAGTATCTTGCAGCAATTCAGACTCTTTCCAGAGTTTGATACTCAGTGCCTGAAGACCTTGCAGAGAAGGGTATTTTCTCCCCCTACCTTGCCTGTGTTTTACAGGCATTACTGTGCCATCTTGCCTGTACCATTTGTTCCTGTCCTGTTCAGCAACCTTTTTGTATTTTGACAAGAGGTGCACTTAGGGAACACATTTTCATAATCTTGAAATAGTTTGACATTGAGGACATGGTCACATTGTCGGGAGGGGGCGCAGACAGAGGCTTGAAGTATGCTTTCTCTAGGTGTGGCTGTGCAGATTTCCACTCAGTCTCACTGGGAATCTCCTTCAATTGTTTTGGCTGATGATCTAGGACCTTTCTGGCCAGCCATCAGCCACTTTCTGCTCCTAGGCATGGGATATCAAGATGTGGCCACTTTCTGTCAACCAGGTTTTTGTTTTTCACTCTCTTGGCAATGCGTTTGATGAGCTTGCTTTGGCATCTTCCGTGTCTCACAGCCTGTTTCCTAAGAACTGGCTTCCAAGCTTTTGACATGCCCTGACTACATGTCATCTTCCCATAGCAGAAGTTCTTCTCCCCTCACATAACTGTCCATTTGGTATTGAGAGGTAGCCTATACAGCTCAGATGAAAAGCTTTTCTGCACTCAACTTGGAGAGTCTGAAGACAGAGTGCTCCAGTGGTTCAGTCCATTAAGGCAATGCTACCCCTGTTGAGCTAAGTGTGTTGTCAGTGTTTTACACTTTTTCCAGAAGGCTGCAAAGAACTGAGGAAAGGACTTTGTCTGTGAACTTGTTTACTAGCAGGGAGGTTCAATATCTCCATTCTGTGAATAAAGAATCAAGTGACAGCAGCATGATTGCACATCAGCTTCAGCTGGTCTGCTGTGGGTCCTGGCAGCCCTTTCTCCCTGGTGTCCACTGTACAGCCCTGCCTCTCCTCTCCTTTGCATTTATAATATTGCTTCTGTGACTGTGGTGAGGGAGCTAATCTGCCTGAACTCTAACTGAAAGGAAAAAAAAATCCAAAATAATTTATTTCTTCTTACTTTGCCAGACCTTTTCATTACAGAGCACATGAACTTTACTGCTGGCACAAGAGAGAGATGGGGAGGGGTGGATAGGCACAGGACCACAGCATCTTGGCTGAGATTCACTTAAACTTCGTGAAATCTTACTCAAAACTCTCAGCATGTCCCAGGCCCTGGGTGCCAGGGATGTGCTTTCTCTAAGCTACAGTCTTTACTACTACTGCTGCTGCTTTCTGCTGCCTTCTTATCTCTAGAATGAAACCTATCATTCATTTTGTGACTACTGCATCAGTATCCAGTTTAAAGGAGGCCCTTCAGAGCTATGATTTAGTCCTTGTCAGGACTTGGTATATTCACCAGTCCTGTGGGCTGTAGCCTCCTTTTGTTTTTATCTATCATACAAATATCTGCGTACAAAGGGATAGGATTCTCTTCTTAGTCTGAAGTATTGAGTGAAAGGTGCTGAGCAGATCTGTGGGATTTGCACTGGCTAGGGATCAAAACTGTGTTTGCAAGCAGTCCTTAATGGCATGATGACAGTATCCTTCCCATTTAAAACAAGGGCTCAGATCATATGAAACAGATTTCTTCTAAATGCCTAGAAGGGTAGAAAGGGAGAGACGGGGGAAGGAGAAAAGCAGAACGCCTTATTTTTGGGTCACTGTATCCAGCGTCAGAGCCAGCAGAGTCTATACTCTTTTGCTTTTTGTTTTGGTTCGGTTTGTTCTTTGGAGCATGAGGGACGGTCTAGAGAGGGAAGATGCTGGCTCGGCAGATGCAGGGTATGTGGTCCAGGGGCTCAGTTCCAAGTGCAAAAATTATTTCTCAAATGCTCATTTCTGCACTAACGCAACAGGCATGACTGGGCTGCGCCGTTACATTTAGGCTTTTCCCTCTGAAGTCTGGACAGTGCCTCCATCTGTGTGTTGCCCACAGAATCTAGGCCCTGTGCATTTGAAGCGCACTGAGGTACAGAGCACCCCCAGGCTATGCTGCTACAGCAGCAGCAAATAAGTTGGAGTGAGTGCTAGAGGAGATGTCTGGCAGGTCATGTGAATATTTTGCAAAACTTTAAACGCAGGAGTGACAGCATGGGCTGAGTACAACTGTATCAGAGTAATGCAGGTGCTCTGATCACAGGCCAGGCTTTTACCATTGTGCCCATAAACTGCATTTAATGCTTTTTTTGTTACAAATGGGGTGAAGCTCTTCTTCCTGGTAAGTACTTGGCCCAGTACTAGATGTTAGAGTAACTTCTTACAGAGCAAGCCCAGTTCTGATTTGTAGTGCTGTTTTATTTTTAGGACTTGTGGGAGATTGGCATTAGCACACTCGATGGGAAAGCAGCATTGGACAAGAAAGAATTGCAGGGGGTTTTAGCAGGGTAATTTCAGTACTGGCTGGTGCTGTAGCCTGGGTCTGATTAAGCTAGCAGAAAACTAGGCTTACTCATTTTCCTTGCCAAGCTTGTAGCTATACCACTTTAACCTTGATATAACCAACAGCCATGTCAGGGGAGTGGCACTGCAGCTCTAGTGATAAACCTCCTTTTGTGCAGTCTGGGTATTAACCATATCAATGTATACTTGCAAGACTGGTGCAGCTGAACTGATCTCAGCATTGGAGTCTTGTTCCTCTAAACTTTTGTCCCCTTCTCCCTCAGCACCAAGCAAGGCTGCTTCTATACAGAAGCTTTTCCCAAAACTGAGAGGAGAGTTATTTTTCCACCGAGTGTTTTCTTGCTTACCCACTGATTGATTTAAGGAGTTCCTTTGTGTCGCCACCAAACTGTCTTACAGCAGCTTTGAGGGTGGGAAGACATGTGACTTCTTTTGCAGCTGTTTTGTACATGTTTGGCTGTTGAAAACCGGTATGACAGTGTTCTAGTAAATGCCTCGGTTTCTGTTCATCAATTCTTGAGATGCTGCAGCTCAGTGGAGTCAGTTAATTTTTTACGAGACTGTAAGTTTCACTTTCAGGTTCTTGGATTTACTGCTTTTCCCTGATGCAGTAGATGGTAGGGTGCTTGTTTAAATATAACTTTTCTTCTCGAGTTTTGAAACAGAAGTAGTCTTAAATCTTTCTATTTAGTTTAAATAAGTAAAAACTTGCTTTCAGGAAATAAAAAGATGGACCTCTTCTGATTTCAACAGTTCTAAAAAAAAAGATGTTTAGAACTCTCTGCTGCTGTGACATTTTGTAATTGGCTCACAATTTAAGCTAATATTTGTGGCCTTTTATTTCCCAATTGGAAATTTCTGAGCAAACCTCACTTTGTCCCAGGCCCGTCTCCTTGTCTTCCTCCTCCGCTGCTTATAGGTATAGCCTGATTCATTCTCCGTAAGGAAGTGAGTGGAAATACTAATGTCTTCATAGTTGTGGGAGAAAGCAGGGGGAGAAAACAGGAGCAGAAATGGAGACAACTTCATTAAGAGAAAGCAGTAGATAAGCTTTGGGGTAAATAATGAAGCAAAAATGATCAGGTAGGATAAGGGGCAAAGGCTTATTTGAATGGGGACAACCTTGTTCTGGAAAATGGTTGATAAAGAATGGATCACAGAAGACAAATGCTCCAGAGAAATAAATCCACTGGTGCCTAACTTACAAACATTCTGCGTTTGCTATACTGATAGCATTAGCCATAATTCAGAACTCTATTATAATCCCACCCTTAGAATCAGATCCAAACCCAGCATGCTGTCTGGAATGCTGCTCAACTCAACACACAGTATTTAAAATCTCTAGAAGTAAAGCCAAAAGTGATCTCTGGAGTTATGAGCATCTTCAGGGCCCAACAATTGTTCAGCAGAATCGCACACTCATGATCACAGTTTTGAATTTAGGAACTCAAATTCTGCCATAATATCACTTCATAAACCTGTATTTCTTGCCCTACATGCTGGTTTTTTTAAAATGTCTTACAAGAATGGAAACCTCATCCTGTGAAAGAAAAACATGAACATAGTTGTGTAAGTCTTTCTGATTTATCAAGTGTAAGCTAGCAAAGAGCAAATATGCATAATACTGGGTGAAAGGAAGAAAGATACTATTACTACCCATCTCCATGCTTCAATTCCTCTCAATTTTAATGTGCTTTGGAACAAGATGAAATAAATATCTGTATAACATGTAGTTGTGACTGAAGGACAGCAAGCAAGTAGCTAGAGAACTTAACCTTGTACTGTAATGTACCATCAACAGCAAGCAGGAAAGGTAATTGTGAATTTCCTTTGTATTCAGGTTTTTTCCTGAATAAATTCCTTGTGAATCTCTGGTAAAAAGAGGAACTACAAAATGAGGCAGTCTTTTAAAACTGTACAATGCTTCTAGCAGTGATGCATGAGTATTTATGTAGGAATTATTTTACCAGAAGTACAGATGGGAGGGAGGGGAACATGCTGTATTATTCCCTCACAGAAAAGAAAAATCAATCCATTCTCATAAATAATATACAAAATTCTCAGCAAGATCTAAATTCGATACACTTAAGAAGTCACCAGGGTTCTAGGCCTGACTGGCCAAAGAGCTGGCTGGGGAAAGGCTTTATTCAGTTCAATTGCTGGCAAAATCTGGGTGGACCTGATCACCCTTACTGTCCATCACAGCCACTGGGCAGAGGACAGTTTATCTGTCTGGATAGCTGAACAATCTGTAAGTCGCTGCAGTAAGACATTTGGGGAGGGCAGAGGGTTGCTCCTACCTACTTACTCTGGGAGATTAAGCAAAACAGCCAGGTGGATGGACTCTAGTGGTATGTTCTCTACCTTCAACTGAAAGAATGCCAGATTTATATAAACACAGAAATTGCCTAGTTTAATTTAAGAGTTGATGTTGTAGCGGTTTAATTAACACTAAAAGCAGTTTAATGGGCCAAGAGCTTTAGTGTTCAAATTAAAAGTGATAGCAGGCCTTGTTTACTGGGGTTGGGAGTTTTTAACCTGCAAATCCAATGTTAATTGTTCCATTTTAGATCTGTTTTGCCACTTTTCCTCTGTATTTGCAGAGCTACAGGTTGTTATGAAAAGGCCATATACAATGACAATATATTTAATTGTTTTCTGGATAACTGACTAAATCAAGACTTGAGTACATTCAAGTAGCAAAATGTTGAAATTTTGCTTCTCTTGGACTTCAGTGCCTTTATCAGAAGTTTCATTGATTGCTCCATAGCCTTGTTTCTGATGTTTGCTTTTAACTTCTGCCGTAGAATGTTGTAAAAGCATAGGATTTTAAAGCAGAGGTCTTTAAATCGAGCAGTATCGGAAAAGTCAGTAGATCCCAGGCTTTCCATCAAGTGTAGTTAGTTTAATGTTTCTGCTGATTCTGAGATTAATTGCCTGTGATGGCAATTAGCACACAGGTCCTTAAATGGGTGTGCATGTTCAGGTGTTCATCACTGAACCTCCTTTGAGTGCTAGCTTGTTGGGTTTTGATGGGATTGTTTTTTTTATGATTGCTGAAGTAAGTCTGTTGCTATTTGTGCTGTTCCCTGAGTGGTTAATCTATTGTTTATCAACAGAAGTTGTGATACAGCAAGTTAAAGTGGTAGATCATTAATTTTCCAGGGCTAATTAAGAAAGAGACATGGCTTTCTGCCTCTTGGGTAATGAGTGTAGTGGGAGAGCAGCTAGGCCATTAACAGCAGGCCTTACGGAACTGCATCTTCCTATGAATTCGTCCTGCATTTCTGAGCTCCACCTGAAGTCTTGTATAAACTCCTACATAGATGTACTTTTAGCTCCCTCCCTGTCTCAGTATGTAGTGGCCTAGCCTCCTACTGTTGTCATGTACATGTGTGCGCACACACACATGTATGCCAAAAAAGCCACCCAAACTCACACCCTCAACACTCTCCACCATCTTCACCTACCTTTATTTAGCTTGCTCACAGGGCAGGGAGCAGCATGTCCTATGGCTGGTTAAGAGCTAAGTATATGCTGGCTGTTGCCTCCCAAGTATGAGGTGGGCCATCCCAAACAAATCTAAGTTGAGCTGTTTGTACTTTTTCCTCTGAGATTAGGTGGATAGAGAATAGTTTCCCCTCTCTTCACAACTGCAGGTCTTCAAAGGGCTGGAGGCAGCAGATAACTCCGGTATTTCAGGCTTTGTGGTGAACTGGATTGGAATTGACCAACCCATTGAAGCCTTCATGGCAGGAATAGGAGGCAGAAGAGGCAGCACAATAACATGAACTTCATTTTCTCAGAAAATCAAGACAAAAAACCAATGCACTTTGGCAAAATTGCAAAATTCTGCTATGTGCATAAGCAAACAAACCCTCCCTCATTATTTTCTAGAACTGAATATGTTGCGGGTGGTTTTAATACCAAGTGCCCTTTTGTTTAGAAATTAAAGCCTCTTCCTTATCTCCAGGCTGCCAGATCTGTGAATAATGGACTTTTTTTTCCCTGTACTAGAAACTTTTTTTAAAGCTATTCAAAGAGACCTTGGTAAATATTTCTCTGTCAGGCAGTAATTGAATAAAGTCCCAAGTTGCTTGATGCTGTCCCTCCCTTTTCCCTTGAGTTTTTTATATTGCTTTTTGCCTATAAATAACACAAGAGATAGCTAGAAAGGGAAACCTTTTTTGAGAGGTGATATCGTCATCTGGCAGCTACCCAGTAAGGCCCTATTGGCTGTAAGTCAGTGCTGAGCTTCCCTGAGAAAGTCTAATGTTAATTTAAAAAAAAAAAACAACAAACAACAACAACAAAAAAAAACCCAAAACCTCACTGTCTTGTGTTTGCTGTTTAAAGGAAAAGGAACAGAAAATGTTTTATCTTCCTATGTAAGCAGGCATGGACAGACTTTAATGCTGCAGCTGAAAGCACTTCTCAATCCCTTTTATCACTGGAGATTATGTAGAGCAGTGTATGGTACTTAATGGCAGATAGATGAGAACCCAGCAAACTGGCAGCCGAAGCACAAAGCACTGTTCTAGGTTTTTGCCTGTGCAGTGAGCTCCAAGTGCTGGGAGTAGAAGCTTCTCAGTACTCTGTGCATCTGCTTGAGTCTAAGCCTGTATCTCCGTTGACTCTGTGCTTCACTGCAATTAGTAGCCAGTAGGCCAAAGTTTTGTGATGTTTACCTGTAGCTTAGGATGTCTTTCATGCTATTGTAACTGCCTCTGTGCTCAGAAATAATACAGCAAAAAACTTGTGTGCCTATGTGCAGACCACAAAATATAAATGAGTCTTGATTTAATGGTTGAAAACATAGCAGGTCAGCTTACTGCCGCTAGGTATTTTTACTTGCCCATGCCTAGGAACTGAAGTTGTGCAATAATCTGTTCTGGTCAACTAGGCATCCAAAAAACACTAACTACTTTTCCCACATCGTGTCCTGTTGTTTTCTTAGTTGCATTCATGCTATTTTTCTAAAACAGCCTGATCTGGTTAGTATACTTCATCACATATTAGGATGTGATATTAGGATCATAACAATAGCATTTTTAAAGATTCTTGAATTCAGAAACTCCTATTGGAGTGAAATGGTCACAACGACTTTGTGAAAATGGCCTCCTTCCACCTTAAAATGTTAAAAGATGAAGTACCAAAGTTAATTACTTCTTAGTCAGCTGGATTGTACTGTTTTTTCCCCTTCTCTGCCTAGATAAAATGCAATGGTATTAGCACTCAAACAGCCATCGTTTATATATAAGTTAATGAGTTTGACACCTTCTCTGGCCTCTCTTTATTACATAGAAGCTTACCTTGGATTTTCAATTAGATATTACCATAGATATACTAAGTTTTTTTTTTTTTTAATTATTTTGAAAAATATGGAGGGAGCAAATACCACAAACATACTCTCTGTTTTAGACAGGATCCCAGCCTGAAAATAACTTTGGTTTTGTAGTTTGGACATAGCCAAGAGCTCATTGTAAACTTAGATAATTGTTTCTGTGCTCCAGGAAAGAAAAGAAAATTGAAAAAAGAAACAAACTTGGAATCAAACACTAAACATTAAGTTGATCGTTAGGCTCTAATCAGATTTGGGCATAGTCAAATAGTAATCCTTGTTTGAACTTGAACTCCTTGTTCACTGCTCCGTATTAAAATTCAGAACTCGGAAACACAAATAAGGTAACATTAAGTATTTGCGTTAAAATCAAATCAGTATATCCATATGATGATTTATAGCCCAGTACCTTTAAACCCTTAATGAGTTCTGTAAAGCTCATCTCCAGTTCATCCTCCCATACATCTTGCCCTTAATATGAAGGCGGCCTTACACCAACTGCAGATGTTTCCATGCAAGTCAAGGACCCGAGTGCTGTGGAGGTTTTCTGATTACAGTAGATTTCTGATTACATCTAACTAGAATCAACACACAAAAGCTGCTACTGGGGAACAAGGAGGCCATATAACCCATGCAACAAAAGGGCCTGTATGAGTGGTTATATTTAGAGTTGACTAGAGGATGATCCTGGCTAGCCAGAGCTATATGAGCTGCCACCTCTTTTCTCCCATCCATATCATCTTTTGACTGTACCAATGCCATCCATACTCTGATGCCTACATCTTGAACACAGCAGTAAGAGGTACGCCAGGTTCTCTAACACTGTATTTTCCCAAGGCGCTTCTGGTTTGCACCAGAATGGGGGGAGGAGGATCAGAACTTAGGTGAGCTGGAAGAAGAAAATGATAGACTGGGATGAGAAGTGTCTGGAGAAAGGTAGGCTCATCCTCATATCCAGAAGGTAAACGATTTTGAGGGGATGGCTTGGGCTGCTAGTTGGTGTTTGAGCTAGAGATTTACAGTGTAATTGAAGGAGACTTACAGTGTTGCTGGATATCTGGTGTGGATGAATGTGTGTGGATTGGCCTTAACAGTGAGGAATATATTCAGCAGACACTTTGTTAATGTAAAAATACAGAGTTTTTCATTATTTCGAAATTAAATCATTGCTGCTGCTTCCTCCTTTCTGGTTAATATCACCAAAATTCCCTAGGAAATGTTTCCCAAAGAGGGACTATCCGCTTTCTGTTTCTGCTAATTGTTTTCATTCTATGAAATGAGCAGATAATTACTTGCTCAACTGAAGCATTTGGAAACACTGAAGTAGTATCTGATTCATCAGAAGGTGAAATTTGATTTTCTTAATTGCTGTTAGGTAATAAAATGTGACTGTATAGGCTTTGTAACCGAATCCCCAGCCCATGATAAGCAAGTATGACAAGGCCAGGAAATAGTTGGTGTTTTAGACAGTGTTTTCCTGGAATGATAAGGAAATAGATTTCTTTATTAAAGCTGGTACAGCTCAGGGTTTTGTAATGGTGCGTGACACTGCAAGGGCAATGCTGAGACATGCAATTACATTTTAGGAATACAAAGCCCTGGCTGTTAAATGGAAATTGTAAGCTAGGACCAACACTTGATTATAATAAGGAAAGGAACAAAAATAAGCCAGATTTTCTGTAACTTCCCAAGTTACAGAAGAATCAGTAGTCAGTAGAATGACTAAACAGAGAAATTTTCCTTTGTGTAAAGCAATGCCAAGATAGGAGCGTTCCCTTCAATGCTACTGCAATCCCTCTCCAGAGAGAGGGAGAGACTTCACCTGCTCACTTTTGAGGCTGAGCTCAGTGTAAGCATTATGACGGGGGGAGGAGAAAGGTTCCTGTTCTTTGCAAAATAAAATAGAGTGCTCTGTGTATGTTACAGTCTCCCTCAGGATCCTCCTGGCTCTGATAAGCTTCTGTGTCTGTTGGGGGGTTAATCTTCCTCCCAGTGTGTGAGCATTCCCTGGGGTCCGACTGCCCTTTAGAGGCCACACAGATGCTCACAAGCTGTAATTGCACTTCCAGATGTAATTGGGAGGTGGGGAGAAAAGGGGGAATGAATTTTGAGGCAGAGGCAAATTTTCTTCTATTTTTTTCTGTTTATTTTGGATATTGGAAATAAACCAACAGAAATCACAGAGAGTAATGCAAAGGATGTTTCTCAAATCGCTTTTTAGGGGAGAGAGAAACTGTGCCAGAAAGACTGCTGCAGAGTGGAGCACACAAGCCAGTTCAGCCTATATAAATATGAGATCTGTATATGTGCACATCTCTCTTTTTTCAACAAAGCATTTTAGCAAAAGCTGACTAGAGGGAAACTTCTGCAAGAAGACAAAAGGCAGTAAGAAGTCAGAGGGCAGTAGGATGGGGCAGAATGATCAGGAGACCTAGAAGCTCAGAAAGCTACTGAGAAAGGCTTTGAGAGGATTTCCCGTAACTTCTCAAAGAAGGCTTACCTGCCTCATCCAGCATACCACAGTCTAGCTGATCTCTGTGCTGTGCAGTGAAATACCAATGAGGAAACAGTAACCAAATACTATCTCAATGAATTTAAATTTGAAGTACACACCCAGACCGCTATTTTGGGGATAAATAATGAATAAGACTGGAGTCCATGAGAGGCGTGACAACATCCCTTAGAAAAGATCTTATAAAACTCTTTGTATGTGTGTGCAGTCTGTTATGTAAGCTTATTTTTCTCCATCGTATAATGTGTAAGGTTTGTGTAGTGTCCTAAGAGCTGAGTAGCTTTGGTTCAGGCAAGCACAGAGTAGAAAGTTATCAGTCAAAACTGTTAAAAAATTATTTGACTCTCATCTAGGACAGCTTTATTCTCCTTAATCTTCTTTCCTCAGTAGATTCACTGAAAAAAATTAACCTATTTCTAGTAATCTCTTGAGTAGAAACTGGTGCAGTTTCAGTGGGCAGCTTGTTGCAGACTGTATCTTGTTGTAAGCTTGATATTCTATATCGCATTGAATCATTTATCAGGAAGGAGCCTTTCAGTGTGGTAGCAGAGGTCTAGCTACTTCTGTTAAAGTCCACAGAAAATTTCCCATCTAGCTTTAATTTTGATTATGCTAAGCACTGTTACGGTATCTGAGGGAAGTCCTGTGAGATCAACAGGAGTTACTTCCTCCTGACTTAGCGGGAGCTACAGTATCTTGTTAAAGAAATCGGTGCAAACTGTGTAGTCACTCTAAGCTAAAGTTATGTGGCTTGAAATTATCTGTGCTGACCATAGTGCATCACCACACAGCTGAACGCTGTAGAGCGTCCGCTGGTGTTTGGGTTCAGCACACTGCACAGTAAATTAGTGCAAGCTAAGGCTCATGAGGCTGTTTCTCTATTGTACAGTAGCTTGATGACTGCTGTCTCATATACTATGAGATATGGCTAGTCTATTAACTTGCCTCAAAACCAGTTGGTCTGTGGCCATCCTTCTGCATTTAGTCCTTTATTAAGTCATTAATTAAAAAACTCGGAGACTGTTCAGACAATTGCAAAAATCCTTTGTTAATAAAGTGCTGATTATGTAGCACTTTGATCAGAAAGTGTCCCAAGGAGACAAGTAGATGTTGCATCCTTAGCCAGCTGCTGCCTCACATCTTCCTGCTGCCGCACAGCATGCTGTAAGGGATCTCTCCATTCCCAAGGAACCATTTTTGTTGCAGAGATGCTTCCATGTTGAAGATATTAACAGCTGTATGAAATTCCCCTGGAAACTAGTACAGGCTTGTTATCCAAACATTTCTAGGTATCTTTCAGATATCTGTATTTACATATTTTTGGCTTCTCAGCCTGGGCAGCACCGATACGTATTTTAAATTACGTTCATTCTAAACATGATTACATTTTTTGACTCTCTAAGCTTTTGTTGGGAGTAGAACAGTCTTCTGAGAAGCTTGGTAGAAAGTTTGGCACCACTATACATACAATCAGGACATAAAACACTTTGTATGTGGTCTAATTATGGTGTATGTTAACACTTACATGCATCTACTCTGCTGGGATTGTGTTGTGTAAGCGTTACCATTCTGTTTAAATACTGCCCAGATCAGGCTATTTACAGGTGCTTTTTCTTGGAATTACCAGTGTTATATTTACCCTGGTAGGTTACAGAGCAGGGTATGCTACCAGGCAGCCTGCCATGAATGCTATAGAACAGAATAGAGAAGCAGAGTGGGTGTGATACAGCTCTTAGGATCCAGAGCTAAAATTCTGCTCCAAGCAAGACCAGGGAGAGGAAAAGGCATGTGAAAGCCGGGGGGAAAGGGGGGTGTTAAAAAAAAAAAAAAAAAAAAAAGAGAGAGAAAGAAAAAAAAAAAATCATGTTAAGACAGAAAATAAGCTGTTGCTGAAAAAATGACTGCGTGGAACAACCCCCAGGATGCAGGATGCCCAGCTATATCAAATTGAAAGTAACTGGCAGAAGATTCATAGTTACCAAAATAAGTCCAAAACATCATGGACTAATAGTTGAAAGAAATATTAACTGTACCAAACAAAAATATTTGGGCTTTATCATTGCTGGAAACATCTGTTATATAGGAGTTATCTGGGAAATTAAAGCAGTCCACGATGAATTGGTTCCTCACAGTATCTCTGTCTGTCTCTGATGAGAGAGAACTCTACCTATAGCAAGTCTGCAGGTGTACAGCACTCTCAGTACTTTCCATTAGATCCACCTTTACTGACTTTCTTAAAGTAACTTTGTCTCAGGCAAGCTTTTTTCATTCTTAACATCTTTCTTATTTCTTTACAGTTCATCATATCACTGAAATAAGTTCTCATCCCCTGGGAAGAAGAAATTTCACTGCAATTCAGACATCTTCATAACATAGTAGTGTATAACAGATTCAGAGGTGCTGTGTCCTACCAACCCGAGAGACTTCAACCAGTAAGTGTGTTTCTTGTTACATATTGCACTATAAGTGGTGTGAAACATGACTCACTAGTTTTTTTATGTCTCCTGAGTGCCTGCTGGATGCTGCCATCTTATTAAATCAGTTGCCTTTCTGAATTCTGCCTTCACCCTCTTCTAATGAAAGTCTCACAGCATAGGAGTTTCTGGTTGTAAAACAGTCTGTTGCAATGAGAATTAAAAAATTCTCTAGTCCCAGTTGTGGCATTCACCCACAGATTTTCTGTTCTTCTTTGTCTTTAGGATGGTTTGATGCTGTGCTATATAGAAAGGTGATTGTTATGGTTGACAAAGTAAATACATATATAAATAAATGTTTACAGGTGAATGGGAAATTAGTTTCAGTTTCTATTACTTTGTGCTTTTGGATTCTGCCCTTGCCAGCAATTAAGTGTTTAAATACTGAATTGAAAGCAGAGCTCAAATTGCTATTCTTTTGTTTATGGACTTCTACTTGTACATGAAAATTAGCTTTTTAAGTTCACGGAGATATAGTTCCACTATCTGGTTCCAGCTAAGACAGAAATTTGTTCAGACTTGATGGAATTCGAATGAAAGAATTCTTTACTTAGAATGTGCTCAGATGTGGCTGTTAGTTAGGCTTACAACTGCTGATAAGCAGAGTAGGCATAGGAATGTTTGTGCTAATGTTACTTACTGGGTGATATTGTTACCACAGAATTGGACTGGTTGAGGTTGGAAGAGACCTTTGGTGGTCATCTGGTGCAAGCCACCTGCTCAAGCAGGGCCACTTAAAGCCAGTTGCCCAAGACCATGTCCAGACAGCTTTTGAATATCTCCAAGGATGGAGACACCACAACCTCTCTGGGCAACCTGTGCCAGTGCTTGGTCACCTTTCTGGTAAAAAAGTGTTTCCTCATGTTCAGAGGGAACCTCCTGTGTTTCGGTTTGTGCCCGTTGCCTGTGGTCCTGTCACTGGGCACTACTGAAAAGAGCCTGGCTCTGTCGTCTTTACACCTTCCCTTCAGGTATTTATATACATTAATAAGATCCTCCTGAGCCTTCTCTTCTCCAGGCTGAACAGTCCCAGCTCTCTCAGCCTTTTCTCACGGGAGAAATGCTCCAGTTCCTTAACCATCTTTGTGGCCCTTCGTTGGGCTCTTTCCCATATGTCTATGTCTGTCTTGTACTGGGGAGATCAGAAATGGACACAGTACTCCAGGTGTGGCCTCACCAGTACTGAGCACAGGGGAAGGATCACCTCCCTTGACCTGCTGGCAATGCTTTCTGTAATGCAGCCTGGGATACCATTCACCTTCTTTGCCACAAGGGCACATTGCTGGCTCATGTTCAAACTTGGTGTCCACCAGGAGCCCCAGGTCCTTTTCTCCACAGCTGCTTTCCAGCTTGGTGGCCCCAGCATATATTGGTGCATGGGGTTGTTCCTCACCAGGTGCAGGACTTTGGACTTCTCCTCTCCTTGTTGAACTGCATGAGGTTCCTGTCAGCCCAATTCTCCAGCCTGTCGAGGTCCCTCTGATTGGCAGCACAACCCTCTGGTGTATCAGCCACTCTATTCAGTTTGTGTCATCTGCACACTTGCTGAGGATGCACCCTGCCCCATCATCCAGATGATTAATGAAGTTGTTAAACAGGACTGTACCCAGTATTGATGCCTGGGATACACCACTAGTTGCTGGCCTCCAACTAGGCTTCATGACAGTCTTCAATCCACCTCAAGGTCTGCTCATCCAGCCCGTACATCAACAGCTTCTCTATGAGGATCTTACGGGAGACAGTGTCGAAAGCCTTACCAAAGTCTAGGTAGACAATATCCACTGCTCTCCCCTCATCTACTAAGGCAGTCATTTCATCATAGAAGGTTATCAAGTTGGTCAAGCATGACTTCCCCTTAGTGAATCTAACAGGATTCTTACACACCGCAGTTCTTTGAACAAGTGTTAAGACTTGATAAGATATATATATAAATATCTTGATAAGATATAAATACAACACGGCAGAGAGGAAACAGTCGAGGAGGTTCCTGGAGTGTGTGGAAGATAACTTCCTGATGCAGCTGGTAAGTGAGCCTACCAGGGGAGGTGCCTCGCTTGACCTGCTGTTTACAAACAGAGAAGTCGTGGTGGGAGATGTGGTGGTCGGAGGCCGTCTTGGGCTTAGCAACCATGAAATGATAGAATTCTCGATAGTTGGTGAAGTAAGGAGGGGGGCCAGCAAAACCGCTACCATGGACTTCCGGAGGGTGGACTTTGGCCTGCTCAGGACACTGGCTGAGAGAGTCCCTTGGGAGACAGTCCTGAAGGGCAAAGGGGTCCAGGAAGGCTGGACGTTCTTCAAGAAGGAAGTCTTAAAGGCGCAGGAGCGGGCTGTCCCCATGTGCCCTAAGAAGAACAGGCAGGGAAGACGACTGGCCTGGATGAATGGGACTCAGGAAAAAAAGGAGAGTTTATCACTTGTGGAAGAAGGGGCAGGCAACTCAAGAAGAGTAGAGAGATCTCATTAGGTCGTGCAGAGAGGAAATTAAGGCAAAAGCCCAGCTAGAACTCAACCTGGCCGCTGTCGTAAGAGACAACAAAAAACGGTTTTACAGTAAATATATTAATGACAAAAAGAG
>NW_009202270.1:0-49623 GCF_000690835.1 Fulmarus glacialis
GCCAAAGTCTGCTCTCCTGAAGTCCAGCGAGCAGTGAGCTTGCTTTGTGCCCTCTTCAGTTCCCTAAGGATCTTGAACTCCACCATTTCATGGTCACTGCAGCCAAGGCTGCCCTTGACCTTCACATTCCCCACCCGCCCCTCCTTGTTGGTGAGGACAAGGTCCAGCATAGCACCTCTCCTATTGGCTCCTCTACCGCTTGGAGAAGGAAGTTGTCATTGACGCATTCTAGGAACCTCCCAGATTGCTTATGCCCTGCTGTGTTGTCCCTCCAACAGATGTTGGGGTGGTTGAAGTCCCCCATGAGGACCAGGGCTTGTGAATGTGAGGCTGCTCCCATCTGTCTATAAAGGGACTCATTTGCTCGGTCTTCCTGGTCAGGTGGCCTGTAGCAGACCGCCACCATAATATCACGTGTCCCTGCCCTCCCTTTAATACTGACCCATAAGCTCTTGGTCAGCTCCTCATCCATCCCCAGGCGGAGCTCCATGCACTCCAGCTGGTCATTGCCATAGAGGGCAACATCCCCTCCTCATCTCCCCTGCCTGTCCTTCCTAAAGAACCTGTAACCCGCCATCCCAACACTCCAATCATAGGAGCCAAAAAGAAAGTGGGGATCGTTTAGTAAAGTATACAACAAAAGATCTGTGAAGTGTGAACAACTGACAAAATCACTTGAGATCAAAATATATAGATTCTTTGGGAATTACACCTAAGGAGATGCAATTAAACAGGGCCAGGAATTTTTTGAAACCAAAGCTTTTAAAAGAAAAAGTACCAGCTTCAGATCTCCTAGTAAAGTGGTCTGAGCAACAGGCTATATTTTACTCTTGGGATACCCTTTTCCCTATCTGCAGTCTTCCTGTTTGAAGGTTTTCCACTTTGTAAGAATGATTAAATATTCAATGAAGCAGTGGGTTGAAAGCAGGTCTCTCCCACTTGAGGATACAGGTAGGCATTCAGGTTTTGTTTAATTTTTGCAATAACCAACAAACAAAAAGAAGAAATATATTGATTTCAAATATTTTTGGTTTTGTCACTGATGCTCTTGCCAGCTGAGGAAGTATCAATTGGGGCCTCAAAAGAGTTATATATCTTTTTAATAGGTGCTTAGAAAAAAACCTTATAATTGGATTTCACATTTCCTTGCATCCTTTACACATGATAATTCTACTTCATGAGATATAGCTACAATTTCAGCAGGCACCATTATTTGTCCTTGTCATGTCTGATTAACAGAAAGAAGAAATTGGTAATTTAAAAAAAAAAAAAGACTGAAAATTTTGTTTGAGGACACAAAGGTGATTCTGGGAAGCTATGGAAGAATAGCTGGGGACATTCAGATAGCTTTACTGTGGGGACTTTAGATGCCAGAGCAGTTCTGTAAAAATTTGGAATACTGCAGTCAGGTCTAAGTAATTAGTTTAGATAATTGTATACCTATTCCATGTCAGGCCTGCAGATAATTTTGTATGTACATAAACAATAAAGATATTACATACATATATCTACCAACTGGTCATCATTTATGAAGTACAAAGTAGATATACAAAGTGGTTGCTTTAGCCAGTTATAACTGATCACTACCTCTTTTGTGAAGCATTCTTAAGACAGAGGGGTGAAAAATTGTACAAAAGACTGTTTGGTCTATGACTACATTAGTGATAAACTAATAGAAAATTGCATAAATGTGACTTCTGGTTTTTGTGATTTACCACTCCTCTTTTTTAAAAGTTTTTGCTTTGTCAATGACATGCACAAGATCAATTCAAATAACGAATGGAAGTGACTTAGGAAGCAATTCAACCTCCAGGCATAAGCCTCTAAGACCATTTTCAGCTATCAAGGGTATCCCATCTCGCCTCCAGCCACACCCTAGAAATGTCCAAGTGTCCTGTAGGTCTTAAGTCATACCTGACAGTCCCAAGCGATACTTCAGATACTAAAATGACATTAGAAACTTACATTTAACCACCTGAATCACCTTCTTACTAACTGGGTGATGGAATCAATGAAATGGGCAAAGCATATTATGCTAACTTTACCTAACAAATGAACTGATTAAATTGATAAATACTTTATCGAATCTTTCAATTACTGTTTTCAGACTTACTTATAACAAAATTATTTTTAAAAGCATATTAAAATGGCAGTAATTTCTATCAGCTGACGAAATAGTTTCTGGTAACTGTTATAATTGTTGCAAATATGATTCTCTGTTTCTGTTTAACGGTGTTTTGAGTACTCTGTATATAATGTTCTTAAAGGTAAGCACATTAGTAGCACTGTTGAAGTGCCTATGTTTAATCTGGCATGTTTACAGAACCTAGACCTAATATTTTAGTCCAGGTTAAGTAACAGGTTCATTTCACCGTTGTTGTGGCTTGGGTCCTACTGCACTAGTTGTTTTCCAAATAAATGATAAAAAAGGTCTTTTTGCAAGAACACCTTCATTCATTTGCTTAGAGAGCCTCATTTAGGAATGAATCTCTGATCAGAAAACATGTATACCGTTAAGACATGTGCCTATTTGTGATAGGCTCCTTTCAATCAATATCTGTGATTTACAGCTCACTGGAGGAATAAGGCTTTCAACCCAAGAGCAATATTTACTGGGGAGGCACTTCAAAAAACAAATCATCCTCAAAGCAGCCCACACCTTGGCAGTCTTCAATTAAGATTTAGGAATTTTTCACTGCTGGAAATAAAATATAGACTAAAACATACTGGAAAGCACTATTGTAGAACCATTCAGAACAGAATGCAATTTTCATTGAGTAGTATAAGTAGTTTTCCTTAAGAACATGGCTTCCCATGGAAAACGTGGAATCTGCAAAGTAGCAGGTCTGAGTGGAAAGTGGAGAATCAGTCTGCCTTTCCATACAGCTCCACTTATGTTGTGCAGATATCTGGGCCTGTGGTTCTAATCAAGATGTGTTTCTTCTACTCTTATTTCACACAAAATTGTCAAGCCAGACCATCTGAAGCAGAAAAGGATTTCACACGCCTATAGTACTGCATTCTTCTTTTCCTAGAGGTTTTATCAGTTCTAACCATTCAGTTGTGCTCATCTTGGCACCAGTGTAAGCAGTGTGAACTGTAGGATAAAATTGACTTACTGCAGCTTCACCAGCATGCTAGATCAGCAAATATAAGCAGTGGATTTCTCAACTGTTTTTTCTTCTTCTTTGAAATTTCTATCAGGTCATTTTTTAAAGTAGCAAAAAAAAAAACAACCCTCCCACTCTTCTAACAATGAAGAAAATGTAAAAAAGAAATGCTTATATAAATGAGACTGAGTTAAATATTCCCTTTAACCTCCTCCTTCTACCACTATTTGCAGTCTTTCGGTCTGTTCAATTTTCAGTCTGTGCAATGATTCATATATTCAAAGCAAGTTTATGTTAATTTTCAAGATTAAATTCTGCAGTATCTGACACATAATTAATTCTGTATATTTTGTTCCTTTAAGCCTCTCATTTTTATTTATTGTTTGACAGTAGTATAATCAAATCTATACAGGAAACTTTCTCTTTCATATACCTCTGATTGATTGTAATTCAGTTATACTATAGAAGACCAGAGAGTATTTTCACCATCTTAATTATATATTTCTTCTAAGGTACAAAACTGAAAACATTACTGCTCTTTTACATCTGAGCATATGTGAGGTTAATTCACTAGTTGCAAAAGGTGAATGTTAAAGATAACCAAAATGTTATAATGGTCATTTTGCTATGTAATGCCATTTTGTAGTGCAGAATTCCAGTTGCACAGATATAGCTTCGAGACAGAGAAATTTAAGATATTTAACAAAACTATTTCTTGACCTTCATTCATGTTGCTTTAATTCTTTGGCTTTCTGCCCCAAAAGAGGATAAGATTTTTTTAAGAATCTATTCTTTGAGCAGAAGTTCTGAAAACTTGCAGTTGTGCATTTCTCTCACATTAAGGGCTTGTAAGGCAATTGGACTTAAAAGTTTAAAACTGTTTTTATTAGTGTAAAACACTGCCACAGTCCCCCGAAGGGTATCTCTCCAAACGGTCAGGCATTTTTAGACACCACAGTAATATGATTAATACCAAGACTTATCTGCGGCTCTGAGGAAGCTGTCTGCTCTTGTACAGCTTCCCACAGAGGAAGCTTCCCCCGTGCCGCCGAGCCTCCAGCCTAGCCCACCTCCCTGTTCATCTCTCCTGCGAAATCAGAGGAGAGCCCATGGGTCTGCAGCAGGCAGGAGGGTTAACAGCCTGCAGCCTTCCCCTCTGAGCATGGTACTCTTTCTCGTGAGCTATGGCCACCGGCTGAGCAGCAGCACCTAGGGAATGTGATGGTAAACTGGCTCTTAATGACTTTTCAACTGTTCAACTGACCTGAAGAATTACTTTAAACCACTTTTTGCCTCTTTCCTTCCCATCCACTCCTTTTGCCCTGTCCAGCTAGACAATAATCTGTGCAGGAAATGAGCTGTCTCTCACGCATCTTTACAACAAGCCTCTGTGACAGAGCAGACCTTCTTTCTCCATAGGAATCTCTAAAATTTACTACAATGTAAGTAATAATCATATGAACATTTGTCAAACTGCTAACGTGTTCACCTTACAGTATCAATTTCTCTGTGACTGAAACTTGCTATAGTAATTGTTAACACCTTCTACACTCTTGATGTACGTGCTTGGTATAAAGTATAAAATCCAATATCTAAGTTAGTGTTTGCGAATGTGCCAGTCCAGATTCTCTTCTGAACATATTCTCTGTGTTATGCACACTAGATTCACTGTTTTCTTTGAATTTCACGACAGGTACTTGTGGAAGCAGAATGTCGGCAAAGTCTCTTATGGTTAAGGGCTGCATCCCTTTTAGTCTCGTCTTATAGCTACATGTCTCCATTACTGATCAGCAGAAAAAAAGGACAAATTTTGATCTGAAAAATCTGAAGTGGGATAGCAACTCAGTGGCTGAGCCTCAGCTTTTTGGGAGTAGTTATCTCAAGGCTTTAATTTTCTCTACAGTAACTGATCTGAGGATTTTGGCGCAAGTAGTACATATGTCAAATTGTTTTCCTTCCTTCATGCATTTTGGAAAAGTCTTCCCTATAGAGAAAATTAATAAATTTCAGGATGACATTTCCTTCTTCATCCAAAAGAACAAGAAAAAAAAAAACCTTCTGAGTTATTTTCAGACTTTAATTTTTACAATTTTTAAAACCTTTCTCTGAATAAAGGAAAGATACTTTGTCAGAGAAATAAAAGCCAAGAAATTTCCTAATTTGTGTGACCAATATGCATGCAAGATCAGATGAATGCATGTTATACATATGCACATGCATTCACATACACTCATGATCATCCTGTATACCTAAGTATCTATAGGTTGACTAAGTTACAAATTTAGAAAACTGAAAGAAGATAAATTATATGGGAGGTGCAAGCAGCTAGAGTTCTGAAGGGCAAAATAAAAACACTGCAAAAGATATCAATGCTTATATTTCAATGTGCAAGCAGACTATCAACAATTCGAGCTAGGAAAAGAATTTAAAAGCCTGTGTTATTTTGTTACTTCTATTTCACCTTCATTTTGATCGTTTGCTTTCTTGTATATTATAATGTATGAATAAAGTTTTATTAAAAGAAGGAAAAGTTGCTTTCATTTTAGAGACTACCTTGTGATGCCATATGAATGACCAGCAATCCACAGTTCATGGACTATGCACTACTGCAACAGACAGCGTATTTCATTATCTCCACCATAGTGTTTTTGGTGATTTTACACTAAAGGATCTGACACTGACATCAGTCAGAAGTAGGGTACTTGTCTTGGTCAATTATTGATCTTACCCTGTAGATGATTCTTGTACAAAAACAGAATCCAAGATTTATTTTTCAGATTGGAAATTGTCTCTATGTGAAAGACAAGTCTACACTGTCTAATTCATCCCCAGGGTTTCTAGAGATGCTGTGATAAAAGACATTCTGTAGACCAGAATTTTAAAGTTCTTTAGATATTACTCCTCTTTTCATAGGGCATAAATGATTTAGATTGTTAAACCCATTGCTTTCAAGCAGAAGGTCACAGGCAGTCTTATTTACTACAAAAATGACAATTTTTTTTTTTTTAAGTTAATCTGTTTCTTGGATTTCTAAATTATAATAGAGAAGCTAATGCAGATATACTAGTTGTAGTTTCTATGTTAATTATTTTCAGCAGTGCTTTGATATTATGATTTCACACATGCTAAAGCAAAGTTTCTAAAACCAAAAACAAGATATGCAGGAGTCTCTTTCATTCTTTACTGAGGATTAGGAATCTCTTGTTTATCAGACCAATCTTTCCTGTTCCTTGTTAATGCTGGAAACATTTTGGACTTTTAAAAAATCCCCAGAGGCAGCCACATTATGTGCTTCTCCAGTGTACTGCTGACTTTTTAATATTTTTATAACCTTAATTTCTATTATGTCTTTCATTCAGATAACATCCTGAAATTCTTAGTATTGGAAAAATTCTCAGTGGCTTCAAAAGCAGATCCCATAATGCTTTTATAAAGTTTATAGCTACTGTATTTTTAGTGAGGATATGACAGACACTACTATTGAGGTTGTGATTTCATACCTGGTAAATCCCTAGGATTGTTGTAAGACAAATGCATTTAGCCAATGCACAGATTTGAAATGGTTTGAAATAGAATTGTTTACTATTTCTAGTCCAATACCAATATCTGCAGTGTTTTCCTCAGTTCTCTTAATATCCTAGTAGCTCTTCAGTTCATTTAAACAGGGACTTTCCACATCTCAGTCCTTTAAGATAAGAGATACTCTTTGTCTCTGGGCATAGGCATCCTTTGGGACACTACTGTTTATTCCTGTTAAATTATCACTGAAAGACAAAGAATTATTGTTACAAAGAAGAGGAAAATATTCTGACTTTCAAAAGATGTCAACAGAATTTTCTTCTTCAGTTAGAAGACTTGATAAAGCTGACTGGGTATAGGCAGATGAGTTCTATTTCTTTTAATGTGGTACCTCCTGCTCCAAACTTACCAGAAAGAAATTTCAGCCCAGTTTTATAGTAGTATTATTTTTAATCTACTGCCTGACACCGCCTTAATGCTGGAAGCACTGGGACTCAAAATACTGAATCTTAACATTAAATTGGCTACTACAGGGTTCTCAAACTGTGCTTATGTGACTGGTGACTCAGAAATCTTCTCAGCGAGTATAAAGAATAAATTTTTTTTTCAATTTAAACAGTAGTGAGCAAGGAGTTATCAAGGAAGGTGTGCTGGGGAAGGATCTTTTGTGGTCATCTTGTCACTCAGAAAGGAAACATACAAGCACTGCATTTTTAAATTTATATAATACGTGCTAGCACTCATTAGTTTAATAAACACTTTGTTACCTCTAAAATGGTGCTAGACTATTGCAGTGCTAGCAAGGGAGCTGCTAGGTCTAGAAATTTTGTCAGGATCACTTGGCTACTCACAGTTAGTGAGCTCCTGTCCTGGGATTTCACAGCCACTGTGTGCTGGATGTGTTGATAGCACACCATGATGCTAGGTAGCATTTTTCCTTCTGATTGTGGCTGGCTCTGCATTTCTTTTCCTTGTGTGCCCCTTCCTAAGTTATGCTTAGGAAGAAATGCTGTTACTAAGCGTTTCAAATAGTTGTGTGAACATTGCAGAGAGACATCTGAGGTGTTAACAAAACATTAATGTTATATAGAATCTGTGTGTACATATTATTTTACTATGTTATACTACACTGTACGTCACTTTGTGGCCATGCATGAAGCACATGCTTTGTACTAAAACAAACATTTAAATAGCTTTGAGTTGAAAACCGACATTTGTAAGGAAAAGGATTTGTAATGTGATTTAATTGATTTATGTAATTGAAAAACAAAACAAAACACCACTGTTATGTACTATAAATGACTCCTTTGTCTTCTACAAAATTTAATTTGTTTACGTGCCCTGCAGCCATACTGAGAGAACAGAATAAATGGCAACTCCTCTTTGGGCCTATTAGAAAAAAAGAGTCATGAAAGGGAGGATGAGAGTGGCCAGAGGGTTATGAGAAGGAAGAGATGAGCGCTCAGATAAAAAGCAGCCCGAGGGAAGAATACAAGTTCTTAGAAAAACAGATCAAAAATGATGTTAACTATGCAGCTGTAAATGCAACTATTTGCATTTTGAAAACAATTTTCCTTACTACTTCACTATGCCCAGGGTATCTAGAACACTCTCTGCAATAGATAAATCACCTTTGAAAGGGAAGTATTTTAATGAAAAGTCAAGATCCTGAGGATGCCACTGCATTTTTCAGTATAGGACTACAAGAAACACCAGCTTACCTTCCACTCCTATTGCTCGCTCAGTAAGATGTAAGGATCTGAGACAAGTAACTCTCAAACAACTTTCCACTGATTTTTTCTCCTCCCTTTTCCCTTTTACCTCCCTAGACCTTTCACCCTTTGGGTCCCTTGGGAAAACCATGACGAATTTCCACCTGGAAATTTGAGTCTCAATGTTAGGTAGTCTCTTTGTTGTTGTTGATGACCTTTCCTCTCCACCCTCTTTCTCTTCACCACATTGAGACTTTTGACAAGGTCAAACAATTCATCTTTGTTTCTATATTTATGTCTGGGAAGCTCCCTTTAGTAACATGATAGCATTTCAGATAGGACAGCTTGACAAGAACAGTAGATAAGAAAGCTCTTGGTACAGAGACCCGGCCTGGTAAAATAAAACATGTTATAAAAAAATGAAAACAGCCTGAGTGTTCATACAAAATAAGCACCCACTAGCTACATGGGTATTTCTGACCACAGAATAAATACTACTTAATGGCTCCACAAAATAAAAGCTGTCCTAGACAACACTCTGTATATTATCTTGCCACCTTATTGAAACAGAAAGACATAAAGTGGCTTTGTTGTATATTTTGCACTCAGGACTGCAGTGCAATAGTAAAGGCTAGCACCAAAAGAAGTCATGAACTGCAAATGCAACAAATGAGGGATGTCTGAGTCGAAGAAAGTCAATAAACATTAATTAGAAGGAGTAAATGCAAGGGCCAATGAAACCAGTCCTGTGTAGTTGAAAGTATTGGTTGAATATACTAGAAGATAAGTGAAAGACACAGACACAAAGAATCAAAACCTGAATGCTGATAGCACTTACTGGCAATATGATGATAAGATGATCAAGAGAACTGAAATAAATTAGCAAGGAAGTCCTGAAAAAGAGGGAATTGCAGGAAACTAAAAATGGAAATTAAGATGATGGGTTAAAAAATGGCTATTAAGTATTTGAAAGCAAGTGAAAAAAATAGTAATGGAAACCTGACTGGGAAAGAAACGCGTACATCTACCAGCATGAGAAAGGTAGATAGAATGCTATAGCAATAGTTGTTACAGAAAGATGGAAAGTTAGCTTAAAGGAAGCAATGGCTTCTCTGGGCTCAAGCCAGAATGCTGACTACTCCGTGCAAGAACAAGTGTTTGCTTATGAAATGATATGATGAAATGCTTATGGTGTGACACTATCCCAAGGAAGATTGGCATCAATGTGAGTTAAAGCTGCAAAAAGGCTCTGGAGGAGTGTGGAGTTTAAACTTCAGTTCTTTGCTACTCTTATTTACATTTACATTCAGTGTGTTATCTTATCTAGAAAGAATGAAATTACTTTTAAGGTCAAGTAGTCCAGATGTGGTTTTGGTTCAAAAGTATCACAGATCATCTGGTAAAGCAACTGTAGAATAAATAGGTGCTTACTACAGGGAATGTCAGCTTATATGTCTATCACCTCCAATTCATTAATCTTCCTCTGAAACTGTACCTCCCAAATTTTGATTTTATACTGATTTCCACAGCAACCCAGAAGCGTACATGGTGACTGTGTGAGCAGTCTGGGTATCCCAATTTCATGCATACAGGCCATATAGTTTCTTTTCATGAAAAACTTTGGGAGGAGTTTTAAAAGTTGACTTTGAAAAATCTTGTCTTTCGTAGGCTATTTCAAAAGACCATTGGGAAGTGTGGCTAAACCAATTCTGGATACGATTTATAGTCATCTGAGACTGCTTTAAGCTACTTCCATGGAAACAGTTTGCTACCGGGTTCCCTACTGCCTGGGACTCCGTAAGGCATGGAGTATTGCCAGCCATATCCTTACTGTTGTCTAACCCACCCATAACACTTCTATACCTATAACCTACAATCCAAACACCTGTAATCCTTGTCAAGGGAGATAATGCTGGGTGATGGAGTCAGCTGTGCAAGCTTTGCCTCCTTCTCCAGGACCTCTCCAGGATAGTCCTTTGCTAAACCAATAGTGCAGGGTTCCTTTATCACATCCTATGGGGACAGTATGAATGGGCTGGATCTGATCCTTGAGACTTTTCTTCTTTTCATTCCTCCAGGGGACATAAATATAGGGTGGAGGTTTTCTTTTTTAGTATGAAAGTGCCAACGCCCACACCTAGTGATACACAGAGCCACAGCTTCAAAGATAACATTTTTTCACTTTCCTTTCCTGCTTTGCCTTTCTGGCACAAGGAAAAATCCTTGGTTTTAAAATGTTGTTAGCCTTGAAGAGTGAATTGTCTGAGTATGTTTTTCCTTATTATTTATTTGAATTTTCACAGCAACTGACCTCCAAATGTAGCACAGGTAGTAAAAGCTGTAATAATATCACCCCTAGGCGTTTCTTTGCATTTGCATTAGTAAAGTGGATCCTAATAAGTTAGTAACATAAGAAGTTATTCGATGTCAGCAAAACCTCAGAAATATGTACAACAGAATAACCTCTAGATTAGAATCATGTTTTTCACGATTGTCAAGTTGAGGGATTTCTCCCGTGCACTACCAAGGGCCATTAAAATCTCTTTCCCACTTGTCATTTTATCCCTGACTGTGGAGCTTCATTTGAAAATACCTTGATGACTTACCCACAAAACTTCCTTATCTAACCATATATGAATCACTTTGAGAAGAGCCACATTTCTCTTAGCAACCAAAGAATCAGTCTTAGCAACAAGACAGCTGGAGAATTTTGTTTTCACATACTTACTCATGGACAGTACATTCTGCTTTCTGCTTTCTCATGGCATTGCTGTTTCAGTGCTGACTTAGTATTGTGTAAAAAATGGTACAAATCAGACACTTGCTCATAGCAAAGACATCACTTGCAGGGCAAATGACGATCTTTCTACCTTTGATGCTATTTCCTTTAGGAGATAGTGAAACACTACTGACTGCTGGAAAGCTCAAAATTTAAGTTTTCCCCATGGCAGAATTCCTACAAAGAAATGTGTGAGGAAGCTGACAATTTCCAAAACCTTGACTTCACCCACAGAAACCATAGTGGAGAATCAAAGTATTAGCTCTAAAGGCTCACATCTCAGCCTCTATTAGCATCTGTTCATGTTGAGAACAGTTAGAAAGGCTGGATATAAGGTGACTTCCCCCCCCTCCCCCCGTATTTTCTTAGCAAGAATAATTTTGGGAGAAATATTATAGTGGGGGAAATTGGGAACATCAGAGCAATTGCCATTTTGGTTATTACCTGGGCTGATGTCTTTACAGGACTGTTGGGGAAGCTTTCTGAGGAAGCAATGCTGAGATGGCATGTATGAACAAAGCAGTGTTATAGTAGTTTCCATCTCTCAATCCCACATCTGTGTAAGGAAATGAGTTACCATATGTATTTTAATCCAATTAAGAAATTCAAAGTGCAAGTATAAATACTAAATGCACTCACACCTCACGTATGTTCCTTCTCTGTCTCCTTCTGTAGGGGCTGTTAGCATACTGCATGCTGGTTTGATTCCCTTACTTGTATTCAAGTTGAAGACTGAGTCAGACAGAATCCAGGAGCTAATCCTAGATACACTCTCCAATTGTCTGTGTGTGGAGGCTTCTGAAGCTCTAGCAACTGGTGCCATTACTATCCTGAAGGAAAAGCTCACACACTCATCAGTGGCGATCAGAAGCAAAGCAGCTTGGGTCCTGTTAGAAATTGGGTAAAGGAAAAGAAATCTGTGTGTAATACTTAAGCCCAAGAAAATACTCATTTAATCAATGTCATTAGTTTACAGTTGTGTTTCACTACACATTGAAGCTATCACATTTCACGTATATATCACAAAGCAATATCAGCCTGAATGCACACATAGGTAGAAGATTCTAAAAATCATAACTGCTATAAATCACTCAAGAAAGCAGATGCTGATGAGGAAATGTCATTCCTTCTCCTTCTATTTGTCTTCAGTATTGGCAGTGAAATCAGGATTTTATTCCTGGTACTGCACTACAGAGAAAAAATTCTTGCATGAGAAATCATATGAAAAAAAGATTCTGAGGTAGGGAGAAGCTCCCTTACTTTTTTGGACAACCGCTCTCAAAAAATTAAAAGTCCTGGGAAACTTTCAGGGTGATTGAGGACAGAAATAGTTTTCTGACACAGGCTGCTACATACGTCAATGATGGATCAGAAAAAGCAATCTTTATATTAAATTTGTATATCAAACACTTGATGAAAGGAACAACTTAAGTCCACTGTCCTGCAGTTACAAAATATAATAAAAGTGCTCAACAGATGTCTAGTGTAAAAAGGTCTGCAGACCATGTAGTTTACATACCAATTGGCACAAAACACTTCCTAATGTCCTATAACAAAGCGAGGTCTTATAGGAAAAGAAAGAGAGTATAGATAAAATGAGTCATAGAAAGAAAGCAGAACTGCACCTATAGTATGGACATCAGCTATGTTCTAGGTCCCTGCAGTAGCTGGGCCATGTTAAATATTTCCCGCATTAAAAAGTCTGGAAAGACAGAGGGAAAATTGACCTGGGAGAAGAATTAATTGCAGACTTCTAATTTAGCAAGTTTTAAAATATGTATAGGGTTCCACAGCGAGGTTTCTAACTAAATTGCCATTAGGACCACCAGCACATTTAATCCTACATCCTGTTACATGCTGTTGCCCCATTAATCTCCACTGTATCACAGAAAGTAAAAAAAAAAATCCAAATATCACCTAAAAATAGCCTAAAAATTTGTTAAGCCCAAACCCATAGGTTAATACGATGTCATCAGTATTGTATTAGCAAGTAGATTTAACAGACACCAGGCACAAACAGATATCCCCTTTCTTTTCTTTGTGGCTGGGAAGTGGTGCTTGCCATCTGTCTAACAGTCAGAACATTGTGACTCCAAAGAGAACAGAGAGGACGACTGTGTCAGCACTGTTGCCATGAAACGAAGGAGGGCTGCAGGGGTCCAGGCATGGGGAGAAGCTGTGGGTAGCTGCATGGTTAGCAGAGGCAGTTCAAGAAAGCAACTTAACCATATTTTCTGCACAGTACTCATCCAGAGGGAAGAAGCATGGTATGTGAAGAAGTTATTCCTGTGCTGGTGAGCCTGTTGGACGATACAGATTCTGAAGTCCAAGCTAGTGCAACAGGAGCGCTGATGTTTGCTACTGTTAAACCTCAGGGTGAGAGACAGAGGCAGTTTTGTTGGGATACTTTCTAAAATCCAATTCTAAGGCAACTTGGTAACAAAACTTTTGCCACCCTCCATTCCCCAAGTCCTCAGTTTCTGATAGTGTTAAAGCTCTCCAAGGAACTATAAGAATAGGACATTTCTTTAGATCTGTCTTGAGCAACTATTGTTGCTCCCCCATCATGTCTAGGGGGGACAGTATATTTCACATTTCATTCACCTGAAGTAGGTCAAGAAGTTATTTATCTACCCCACCTGTGTCATTTACCTCCAGAGTGCTGCTCCAGAGGGGGAACATTTTCCATGCAAGCCCAAACCACCCAGAGATCCACATACCTGAAGCTACTCAGAATCACCAGCCCTCAACAGAGGAGTACTACTTTCAGGAAACTCTTTTTGTGCTTAGAGGCAGTTTCTCTCTCACAGCTGGGAGAGGAATGAATATTAATAATGTCTGTCCTTCTCCCAAGTAAGTTGCATGACACTGAAAATACTAACTGCTAAATTTTCAGTGTGATGAATGAGTAATTAGACATAAAAGACTCTTAATAACAGCAGTTGTGTTCCAGTCCTCCTCTGCAATCGTCCCCCTGGCTTCCAAAGACAATACAGGAGTGGATCTCAGTGTTTGAAGTGTCTTTAAAAATAAAAGAATAGAGGATGTTCTTAAGGGCATCTAACCCCCCCTAAAATAGTTTATCCTATCATTTGGTGCCTCATATATTCTTAGGTAATTTGTTGCAAATGAAATAATAATGTGCAAGGCAGATAAAGTTAACTAAGAAAGATCTTTTTTCTTAAAAATAAACAGCTGGCAGCTAGCTTTTGTCTTCAAAAGCATCTCCTACCTCTTCTCACTGCACCCTCTGGGGCGTTCAGAGCTGTAGCTGGGCAGAGAGTAGAAAGTAGCAATTCAAAAGCATGTTGTTTATATGTAATGACACATTTTAAAGCAAGTTTATTTCTCTACAGGGAGATTCTCAGCCCTACGTGCTGAAGCCATTCCACCTTTACTGAAGTTGGTTGCTGAGGAAACCAGCAAAGCCCGTCTGAGTGCAATCAAAACCCTCACCATGCTGGCTGAGCTACCAGAGGGCCGCAAGACACTCCTAGATCATACAGATACATTTCAGCAGTGTCTGAATGATCCCTGTGAGGCAGTGAAAAGAGCTGCCAAAATTGCCATCAGTGTCATCAAATGGAAACCTTTCTGAAGACGTAATGTTTCATAGAGATCTGTTGCCCTCTGTTGTTCTCTGGCTGTAAAAGTTGTATGATTATATGAGACCTTCAAAAATAAAAACCTCTTCCTCGGTTACTCTGAATCAGTTCCTCCTGAAAAGTCATCTGTCAACAGTTTCATATCTTGCAGGTCACGAGAAAAATAATGGGGGAAAAGAAAAGTTAGGAAGTCTAGAATTCTCCACTAAGAGTTATTTTCTGAGTTATCAAAATTTTCCTGTGACAGCAAAAAACAATCCTTTTTGTTTTCTTCATAATGGTCTCTCCTTTTTTTTTTTTTTTGTTTTAAACTTAGTCTATCAAACATTGATCACTAATTTTATTAGAAAGAAAGGTTCATAATTAACCTCTCCAGCAGTCTTGTCTATGCTGAGAAATTGACCTAAGGACAGGAATTTATATGTTGTACATGGGATTAGAACCATTTAGAGCATCATCGCAGAAAAAGTGATGGCAATGTCATAGAAGGGCTTCCCCTAGAGAATTATGAGACTTTTCCAGCCCAAAATATAACCAAATACTTATCAGCAGGCTTCTAACAAATGGAGTTGCTGACAAGACTTGCCAGCGGTGAATCTGGTGGAGATGGACCCCACAGCCCTAAGAGAACCTCAGCCTAACCCTATCCCTGTGATGAGATTTATCCATGCAACACTCCAGTACCTCCAGCTAATGACTTCTCGAGGAGAGTTTTAGTAGCAGCCCTTGCTTTACTTCGAGCCCCTTCCAAGCCTGCTCTTGCTGTATGTGTCAGCAGCCTCTCCCTGAGCCTTAGCTGCAGCGATTTCTCACATGTTGTCAAGCTGGTGAGGATCTCAACAGGCAGGTTTTCTCCTTCTATGTGCTTGAAGCGAGGCTCAAGGCTGCCATGTGCAGTTCACTATGCTTAGGGTAAAAGGAAAATAAATCAGAAAGACTTTACTACGGTAGCCCTTGGTAAAGCTCTGTTGGGGGCAGATCCCACTGCCTTGAACAGAAGAGGGGTCTGACCCCTGTCTGAAATTGGTTATAGTATGGAACAAAAGTGCCTCTGTTTTTGTGCTAATAGTTGGTATTTTGTAGTTTTGTATAGCTGTAATCTATCCTTTGAGTACAAAAATTAACAAATATATTAGGACGAGAGGAAATGGCCTCACGTTGCACCAGGGGAGGTTTAGGCTGGACATTAGGAAAAATTTCTTCACTGAAAGAGTGGTCAGGCCTTGGAACAGGCTGCCCAGGGAAGTGGTGGAGTCACCATCCCTGGAAGTATTTAAAAGACGTGTAGATGAGGCCCTTAGGGACATGGTTTAGTGGGTATGGTAGTGTTGGGTTGACGGTTGGACTCGATGATCTTCTAGGTCTTTTCCAACCTTAATGATTCTATGATGTGGAAGTGTTGTGCCAGAACTGAAAAGTTTTGCCATTGTGGCTCACTTTTGGGGGAGAAGGAGGGGGCGAGAAGAAAGCCAATCCTAATGTTACAATCTAGTCCAACGGGAGTTGAACAAGATGATCTCCAGAGGTCTCTTCCAACCTCGAGTATTCTATGACTAACAGCTGCCTAAACAAAGAGATGAGGAGATAAACAGAACAGAGAACTGAAAATGTTCCCTATTTTGGAAAGATGTGGTTTTTTTTTTTTCCTTTAAAAAACTCAACAGTTTAAAAAAAAAAAAACAACCAACAAACAAAAAAACTTTAACTTCATAGAATTGAGAATAACATAGAAAGTTCAAGCTGTTTGTAGAAGCAAGCCTATCCAACAAGACATAAATTGCCTGAAGGAAATACCGTAGTTCCTGTGTTTAGAGCTGATGGGCAGTTGAAATTGTGGGAAGTTCAGTAGCATTTTACTCACTGTGTAGTCAAGGCAGGTCACTACAGATATGTTGCAAATTTCTCTATCTGCAGTTGCAAGTGTGTAACTTAAGAGGCATCAGCAGAAGGCCTGGGCAAAGAAATAAAGCAAGCCAGCAGGACAAATCCTGGCCATTCTCAGCGACCAAGAAAGGTGTCATAGTGCAGCTGACAGCTTCACAGGAAGTCCCATTTGTTTTCACTCAGGTTTTACTCTAACATGGCATTTTTATGTCTAGAAGTTACCAAGTTGTAGCTACAAAGAAGTTGCATCGCCTATATAAAGGGGTTATTTGTCAGGGCTGCTTTTCCTTTGCAGAAACCCGCTGTCACGCTGCAAACTGCATTACCCTTATACAAAGCGTTAACTTATTCTGTAGGAATGATTAAAGTTAAAATGTTTCTCTTCCACAACCTAACCAAAGGATGAATTTCCTCTCCTATAAAGATGTGATTTAAAAGTATTGAGTCAGCTGGATTCATTCCCTCTGGGCAGGATCTTGGAGGAACTCTGCCTTTTAAACATACTTTACATACATAAGGCACTCATACGTAATACATATTGATGCCAGAGTGCATCCAGTTCAATAAAAGAGAGCGAGGCAGCTTAATAACAAGCTAAATGTTCAGTAAAGAACTAGGGGACAACAGAGAATGGTAGGCTCATCTACACTTAGAAAACTGCTGCAGGAAAATGCAGTAACAATGATCATTTTAGCTCAGTTCCAAACTTCTGTCACAGCCTTCCCCGATAATTCAGGTATCACACTTCAACAAATTTGCAAAATAATAACCTTGTTCAGATGTAGAAATAAGGCTATCCAGACTGAACTGCTCTGACTAGAAGAAATTTAGCTGGCTTGGACCTTAAGTACTGCATTCTGAGCATCTGCCTGATCATTGCTTTAAAGACAATATAAACTCTTTCCAAATAAGGCTCTGTATGGTATCAATGTTCTTGTCTTACATACACGCACAATACAAAAATGGAACAAAGCCTTAACTGAACTCTGAAATACGGATGCTAGCGGTACCCCTTCCACATGTCAGCTTTTGTCTCTGCAATTCTTTGGCACTATTACATCTGACAACATAAAATGTGGCATTTCAATCACAACAGTAATTCCATTTGGCTGTATTAGCCATGTACTACCTATATAAACACCAAAATTCAAAGTCTGCATACAGAACAACCATGAACCGTTATTAATTTTTTTTTTTCTTATAAAACTGTATTTACTGACAAGAAGATTGCAGATATTATAATTCAAATTCACATGCTCAGGTGTGGTGCAGCTTGCTGCAGTTTATTGGAAGGACTGCAGATGATAAACGTTTGCAGGAGCACAGCACAATGTATGACAATGGTGGCAGAGTTAAACAGCCTATGTGAAGCATAGGATGCTACAGAGAACATGAGCTAATGCAGAAATAATCCCATTTATTGCAGAACACTGTTTTGTAATCTGTGGTGTTTCTAGAGCTGTATTATTTTGGTGTCCAAATGTTTGGTGTCTCATACTGGGTTATACTGCAGGAGGCCAGTGCAGGAGAGTGTACAGCACAGGCACAGTGCAGCAAACCCCATCACAGCGTGGGAGACAAGGGACCAATGCACAGATCTACCTTATATAGCAAGAAATATCACACTATCTCCTTTGTAATCCTGACTATATGGAACCTGAATTATGAGGTAAATTTTTATTTTACAAAATAATTTTTCAGGGTATATTAAAATGTAACACACAATTGCTCCCATAGCTATATGCTGATTCCTAAATCTCCTTCCTAAAATGAGCTTCTCAGCTACAGTTCGACATCTGAAATGTCCCTTCACATTCTTCATAAAGACCTTAAATGTAATTGAAATTAGCCAACTAGGTAAAACTCTTAACTAAATGTCCCAATGTGGCTTTTTTCCCCAGGAAAATGTAGACATGCTTTCTTTTTACGTTATTTGGCAGGAGATAACATACCCTGTTTTATTAGAAGATGTAACAAAAAAGGAAGAAATATAATTTTATAGGGCTTATACTATAGGCCACCCATATACTTAGTAACAAGGCACAAAACCAGCATGTAGATATCAAGATCATCTACCAATGTTGACAGTTACTAAGATGTCCAATAATTTTTGGGATACGTTTCATTGTATTTCTGAATCTCCCTGTTAAAGCAGTAACTATAAGATGGGAGATGAGATTACAGCTCTGAAATAGTAGATGGGAAATCAATCAATCTATCAATCTATCAATCAAGAATAAGTCCTTGAAAAAGTTTTCACAAATAGAGAAACCGATGGTGAAAAAAGGAAATATCCAAGTTCACCCCAAACATATTTGGAAGAGAGACAAAAAACAACTCAGGGGCATGAAGAGAAATTATAGGGTAAAAAGAATTGAGTAGAAAATATATAGCACAAGCCTGGATTTTTAGGTTTGGATCTCTCAGTACTCTTACTCATTGTTAAACTAACTTTGATTCTATAATTTAGTAAATAATCATTTAATGAGTTTTCATATCTAAAAAAAATATCCTTATGATTAAGGATTTTCTTTTTCTTGAGGTACACTAAGTCTTGAAACAAAAGAGAACAATATGTACTGAAGTGACAGTAACACTGATTTATAAATCAGATTGGAGTTAACCCAAGATATCCTTTGGCCGTAGCAGTATTTGGGTTTCTGTCAGTTATTACTTAACTGCTGAGTACAGTGTTGCCCTTAAAACAGTGTACAAAATGAAAAATGCATCCTAAAATTCTTCTAGTACTGACATTCTGATAAAACAAAAAGCTCGTCTGTCCTAGCAAGTCCAAGGGCAGGAACAGTTTGGGTCATGTTCCCCATGAACTTCACCAACAAGATGATGACAGTGATGTTACATGATGCTAAATGGGCAACCTGCAGTACCGATAGTTTTCTATGGGCATTCTCTCCTTTCTCAAATTAGGACATGTTTTCTGACCCAAGTCACAGATTTAGTCCTAGAGATGTGCTTGCTGGCTTTGCAGTTGTCTTGGTGTTGAACATTCATTCAACATGCAGCTAAGGACTAAGGACTAGGGAGAGTACTGAAATATAATGTGTATGGGGAGTGCCATGGCTGTCTATAGTTTTGGAATGAGAGAAAACAGTCCCTAATTTGTGATGCTGGGCAATTAATTAGCACTCTAGGTGTCAGTAAAACAATTAGCTGGATCAAAGAAACACAGCTGATGAATGCTTCCCCTTGGACTGACTTAGCTTTCAGTCGAATATACTCCATAATAAAGCTGCCACGGACTTGATCATAAAAATGCTAAAGATCCTTTTGAACTGCTTCATACACATTATAAATACTTAAATTAACATGTCAGGATCTGGCACTCTCATATGCTATAATTAAACTCATTGTTTCAAAAGAAATGCTGTGTATACAGCAAGTCTTTGATTTTAGCGCTATATGCTGTGCAGTGCTCTACGCTACGATGACATTAGCACGTAGGCAGATTTTTAACATCAATGAAAAATGATTTATCTTTTTAGCTTGAAGCCAACAATGATTAAGGCCCAGATATAATTAATGTCGTCCTGGGTCAATACTGGAATTAATTCAGTTACACTCTGCACAGACCAAGTTTTCAAATTAGCCACCGAACAATTCTCAGCGATACCAGGAGAAGACAAGACAGCTGCATTCATGGGAAACAACACCTTCTTGTATAAGCCTGGTGTCCCACCCAGGCAGAGCTCATTTTGAATGCACAAAGGTTTATATTAGTTTTTTCTAACAGTTTCCAGAAGGTTAAGAATATTATGGCTTTTTGTTCTTGCAACTACAGACTCATTTCCCTGTCCCCATTGGCTTTCAGAAGTCCAGGAGTTGGAAACCATTCTGTCCTGCTCTGGAAAATGGCAGCTTTTAATTCTATCTCTTCATGTTCCAAAGCAGGGAGTGTTTTTGCTTCCCACCACTATATTTTCTATTTAAAAGAAAAAAAAAAGTCATATTAAAAATGCAGAGAAGTGAGAGATTTATCTAAGGACAAACTAAAGAGTCTGGGAAAGTCAGATTTGGCTAAATTACATTAAACCAGAAGGGCAGAATGTCTTTTCTGTGGCTACACACAAAACTAATATGCTGAGAAGTTCAAGCACAGGACGTATTTTTAGCAAGACTAAATGAATGAAAACCATTGTAATAATTTGTTTTAAGATAGTTTGAATATAAGCTAAGTTTTTAAAGTTAGAGGCTCTGATACTGTAAATAAAAATGCTGCACAGAGTAAGGATGAGCTCACACTTACCACAGCTTGAAGTTCTTCCAGGTACCTTAAGAAAAGTAGGAGAGCTGCTGGTACAGCACATGCATAGCTGCTCTAGCCTTAAGCAGTGCCAGGTGAGGAGAGGGTGGGCACAAGAGCTCCAGGGAAATTCTTCTTTTTCTCAGCTTCCTGTGGTAGATGACAACAAGATGGAGTGTTCTTCAGGAGGGACAAAAAAGGCAACCTATTTTATTAATAATAAGGTTAATAACCTCAGGCACTGGTTCTGGTTATACTGTCTTTCATCAGAACAATTACTAGATATTGGAGTGAGTGCAGTTTTACTCCATCCTTTAAGTTTTCTAGTATAGGCCTGCAATACACACTCCATGAAAAAATGCCATGAATCACCAAGTAAAAACTGGGGGGTTTTTTGCATTTCTCATCTTTCTTAGTGATGTATCGCCCTCTGTTGTTAAATCTGTGATACTGTATTTTAAATTAAAGGAAGCTCTAATCGCTGCTCTCTTCCCACAGTTTCTTGCTACCACAGGGTAACACTGCAGGTGCTGGACACAGAGACCTGCAGCTAGGACGTAAGATCATTAAATAAATTTTAAAAAAACAGCAGCCTTCCTCAGAACAGCTTTGCTGTGACCCCATAGCCTGTGAACAACCCTTTTCTGTGCAGTGCTGTCTGTCCCCAGGAACATCAACTTTAAACTCTCCTCCAGCTCAATGCTTCCAACAAATGAATTCAAGTGTTCTTCAAAGACAATAACCAAGGCTCTATAGCTTTTCTTCCAAATGCCAGTCACTGCTGGTAATGCATATATTTATCATTACTCTTTGCTCTTTATTTTTGTGTCAGCTTTTACTTCATATAAACATTCCTAATTTTGGCAGTTAAGAAAGTGATCTGAGCAGGAGTTGAGCCAATTAGCAATTGCAGCTGCTGATGATGCTCTGATCACAATAATCACTTACACCTGAAGAACTCAGCCTTGTGCTATGTCCTAATTCACCATGGTAAGACATTTTGGTTAAAACCAAACATGGTTACTGCAGATGTATTCCAAATTATGCCACAGAACTTCCCTCCCCCAATGATTGTTGCATTTCAGTGCATGAACTTTTTCAATAACAAAATAGGAATAAAACCAAATTCTGAGTTCTAAGAACAGAGTGTTCTCATGATCGTTAATAATTAACATTTGTGAGATACTTGATACAGAAAAATGAAAACATAAATGAAGAGTAGTTACCCTTTTTCAGGACTTGGCCTGAAAATTTTGGAGTAATTCTTTAATGGAAGATCTGATTTGTTTAGTGTGTCTTCTTTATATATCAGTGTTGTAATTGGCTTACAGTCCTACTAGGTGAATTTTTAATTTTTTTTTTTTTTGTGCAGTTCATTTAAAATAATTCTGTATATCTAACTAAAATCCACTAAAATAAGCTGTAACCCTATATCTTACAGGATAAGCTGGGATGTCTCAGGATCAGCTGAAATAGAATTGTATTACGCTGTACTTGCCTTGCATGTGTATTGTGCTATTAGCCAGAGATATATCTGGAGTCTCTCCACTAACCAGAAGTATTTCAAATTTACAGTCAAATGTGGGAAACAAGCATGTGCTCACTGTTCCCATTTCTAAAGCATGAGAATGCCCAGACAGCGTAAGCTACTTTTTGGGTTTTGTCTGAGAGTGTCCTGCAGCAACAGCTGTAACATGGACAGAGTTCCTCTGAGAACTGAAGAAAAGTCACTTCCTTAAAATCATGAAACTGCCTTTGAATGCAATAGCTACCAATCTGGGATGGCATTTAACTATTAATCTAAACATAAAAAGTTTTATCAGCTGTCCACAATATCAGGCAATTTTTCTATGAAATTCTGCAAAATTAGAGGAGTACTCTAAACAGCAGTCAAACTTTATGTAAACATTTGAATTTTGCCTTCTACCACATCCAGTTTTCAGACTGCAATGGAAGCAGGTTGCTGAGGATGTACAGTGAATGTCCCTGGGAAACTGAGAGTTAGTTTTTAAAAATTCTTTAATCCTGGGGAGGAAAATGAAGTGATGGTGCCTGATTAACCATGAGGTCACCTAAAGGCTGCTCAACCTGCCAGGAAATATTTGTGTTATTTGTCTTTATCCAAATGGTTGTATGATTTCACCATAGTTTTCTTTTTGTAACAAAGCATGACAAAGTGGGATCCGGGCAATCCTCATTAAATTCTTTCTTGTTTGTTTGTCATCCATTACTATTACTCAGAACCAAAATCTAGACACCAAATTAAGTTTTGCTGTCTTCCATCGTATTATATAAAAATCCCATCATTTTGTGGACACCAAATACTTCACAATATACAAATACTTTAATACATACAGGTCTTCATAGTCCATTAAATATAATTAATTCCATGGTCCTTAAAATACTCTATCACTGTATTAACTGTAAGAAAAAGGTTTGCACTGGTATTTATATAGTATTGATTTGATCTAGCCTATGCAAAACCTTTCAGTATACTGCAGGGATTATACTGAAGAGCAGCAATTCTACTAGAATCCACAGCATTTTGGTTTAGATCCAAATGAAGAAAAGATTAAAGTGATTAAAGTTGCAGGAGTCGGCAACATTGTGGTGTAGCACATACAGAGACTACACTGGTTTCCTATTTAGATGCACTTATTCCAAGTCCAGTGCATCCTGCTGTAGAATACTGAAATGCTTTGAGACAATGCAGCATCTCACGATACGTGTGCAACAGGAACAAGGAACTGTGGTGCAGCTTGACTACAGCAACCAATGTCTTCTTTTTACACTTGATGCTGAATTAGATGATAAGATGATCTTTGCTTATGATAAGATGATGCTTTTTGCTTTGACGTGTTAAATCTATCTTTTCCTGTATCTCCAGCTGGTATCAAACTTATCAAGTGGAGATAATCAGACTGGTTTAGCTGATAGCTCACTGCTGTGACTATTCTCTTTCATGAACTGTTAACTCATACTCTCATACAGCATGAATTCTATTTCTCAATGAAATCTTCAGAAGAGAACGGAGACCTTACTGCAGCCTTTCAGTACTTGAAGGGGGCTTTTATAAGAAAGATGGGGACAAACTTTTTAGCAGGGCCTGTTGCGACAGGACAAGGGGTAATGGTTTTAAACTAAAAGAGGGTAGATTTAGACTAGATATTAGGAAGAAATTTTTTACAATGAGGGTGGTGAAACACTGGAACAAGTTGCCCAGAAAGGTGGTAGGTGCCCCATCCCTGGAAACATTCAAGGTCAGATTGGACAGGGCTCTGAGCAACCTGATCTAGTTGAAGATGTCCCTGCCCATGGCAGGGAGGTTGGACTAGATGACCTTTAAAGGTCCCTTCCAACCCCAACTATTCTATGATTCTGTAAGACAGATTTATAGCTTTGTAGAAAAGCAGTACAGAGCCCTCAAATGTACTTGAAAGAAAAATGCAAACTCAGCATTCTGATGGTTTGGACTTTTAACCATGTGCATGGATTGTTTTGTGCATAGAAGGAGGCAATACATTAACACCAACCCCACGAAAAAGAGGTTCTAGTAATTGTGGGTAGAGATTAACTTTGACATACCAAGACGGGAATTGATCAGTATGAAATAAATATATATATACACACAAACATGCATATATATTTTAAATATATATAATATATATAGTGCTTATATATAATGTATTGTATATGTATATATATGTATTTTGTATAAAAAAGCTTCACATTCAAGTATAGACACATATTAAAATATAAAGAAAGGAGGACTTTTGAAGTTAACCTTAAAAAGAGAATCTATCGTAAGCAGAATTCTTATTAAGATCATTAAGATGTGTTTTCCCTAATTTCAAAATCCGATCAATTCAGATGGTTAGTGTTCCACTGATTACTGAGAAACACAACACAGTGAAAAGTGAGAAAAAGGGAAAAAAGTTATAATGGAAAGTTATAATAGATATAGTGTCAAATACATCAATATATACATAAATCCTTAAGATATCCCATGCTTGGAGGGAACAAAAATGATTTTTTAATACGGTCCCTCAGTTGTTGTGGGGGTTTTGTAATCAAATTATCATAGCCAAAGGAAAAAGAAATTTGAATGATCAGAAGAAGAAGGGTTGAAAATCAACCGTAAAAGGTAGTTCACAAACCCTGATATGAAATATGGCTCATGCAGCCTTGTTCTGCACCTAAAATATGAAATGTATCACAAGCAGAGAGAATAGTGGATGGAAATTCTGAACCTCTATTAGCCCTGGATTGATTCAGTGTCTAAACAGAAGTTCGCTTTCTTGAAATCCCAGTGGCCTTCATCTTTAGATTGTTGAAATTATGATCACAAAATCAGTGAGTAAATCACCCTGATTTTTTACAAACATAGATAATGAAAATACTAAGCGTATCTAACTCTGTAAATCTACAAGTCGTCGTTTTTGCTTGACAATACAGTACAATTTCAGAAACTGTAATCAGAGTTTTATGCAAAGAAGGCATGGCAAAATACAGCCACAGTCAATAGGATGATGCCATTGATATTCACAACATTTCTCCAAAGTGGCACTTCGCTTGTGTCAGTCAGTTTCTTCTTCAATGCTTCCTCTTCCTCCTTGCTCAGTTTGGGTCCTTTTTGTTGATCTAAGCCACAGAACCAGTTGTACGCTTTCTTAAAGCATCCCGGTTCTTCTTCACTTTCCTCGTTAACTGGAAGGAATAACACACTGGTCATGAAAAGTAAGCATGGACCACTGCATGCACTAGAAGATCTCTGTGACTGAGGATATTCCTATATTTAATACAGCAGTTCTGATTTATGGTCATAGTTACATGGAAACATTTTAGTACAAGGCAGTACAAGAATCAAGTTAATATTGTGTTTTCACAGCTCAGCTGGAAAAAGAGTGATTTCCTACATGTTGCAAGAGAGCCTTTTGCAGAAGTCACTTGCGCCTTTTGCAGCCTAGAGACTTGCTGTAAAGCTTAAAGTCCATTTTTTCAGTACTTTCTACACTTTTAATTAAAAGACAAATAAATGAATTTGAGGATATTTATGAAAAGGAACTTGGCAGCGGAAGCAGAAACCCAGCAAAGAGAGCAGGTGGTTTTGCCCAGATGGATGTCTGGCTTTCATGGTGCCTTGCACCGCATCCTTGCTCCTTCAATCCTGGCTACTACCCACTATTTCCAAGTGAATTCTTGTTGTTTCATTCCAAATGCTAGTCACACACAGTTCTGTCAATGCACACCACCTCTGAAATAAAGCGTCTCCATTGTTTTAGTCCCAGAACTGCCACCTACTACCTAGAGAACAAGATTTTCTCCCTTCAAATCCACTTCACTTCTGATTTACACTGAGCTGGATAGATTGGCAAAAGGCAGCTTACTAGCCATTTAAATATGTGGGGTTTGAGGTTTTGTTGTTGGGGTGGAGGGAGTGTGTCTTTGAATATCAAGCATGTTAATGTTTCTTCAGGAATGAAATAGGGATACTCAAATATATTGATAGAATCTATAGATATTCAACAGTTACCTGATTCCTTATCTTTTTCATCAGCTTTGTCCTGCTCCTCATCTGCATCAAGATCAATACGTTCTTCTTTGCTGTTCCGCAAAGACCAGCACAAGCGGTAAAGCTGTCGTAAAACAAAATGAGTTTATAAATCTACAGCCTTACTAAACAGAGTCAAATCAGTCTGGCCAGCACATGAACAAGCTATAAGATGATGGCATCCCAAATGTCTGTTAAGTCAATGTTTAAGATTATTAGGAGTCACTGAAGATTTGTGACAAATAAATGAACACTATTTCCTTTGCTTTCTTACAAGGATTATATGATGTGGGTAGCTGAAATGTCAGGAGGTAATATACTAAGTACCAGTGTTTAAAACTAGTGGTTTCACTGAGTTCCATTTCTTGAGGAGCAGGTCTGCAATAATACTCACATGTACATCAGGAATGGGCTTAGTCATGAAGGAGACTGCCAGGATGACGATGGTGGAAACCCCAAAAAGAATCATTGCAAAGTAAAGGTAGTGAATCCCACATATGATGAATGGGCAGTTGGAAGGGGTCACACAGTTGCCAGTTCCATAGGCAAACTCTGCAATCATTCTGCTGAGTCCAGCTAGCAGCCCAACCATTAGGCCCCAGAAGGCACCCTGCAGACAAAGTGACAGAATTTACCAAAATCAGTAATTTCAGGCATGGAAATAAGCTCTAATAGCTTAGAATAATTGCTAGAGGAAACATGGAGGTAGTTATGTGTTACATTGGCTTTGGCACACGGGTTTTAACCCAGATACTTTCAGTGACCGTATTTACAGCTCAGTGTATTGATACAACTGAAAGGGGCAATGACCAGCAGCTCAGAGAAAGAATACCGAGAACACCTTATCCAGCTCATTTCTCAAAGTTCATCCATCTCCACACAATGCTCTCCTTGTACAGGGCAGGCTCTAGCCACACACTACACATATCAAAGGTTGTTCTCATATCTTTTTATCTTTGAGGGCTAAATCCGTGACCGTTCTAGCCTGATGGAACCAGTGTGTGTCATTCCTCCTGAAATACGTGTCCAGTTTTTCTAATGACCTTGTCAGTAATTAGTTAAAAGTTAATTCTCAACACTTTCGATGGATGTTTTGCTGCTAGGTTTATATTACTCTAGCCCAACACAGGTATGTCTGAGTACAAATTGAAATACAGGAAATTCTGTTTAAACATAAATGTATTTCTTTTTTGCTGTAATGGTGATTGGAACAGGTTACCTAGAGACATTGTGGAGTCTCCATCCCTGGAGATATTCAAAACCCAACTGGACAGGACCTGAGCATCCTGCTCTTGTTAGCCCTACTTTGAGTAGGGGGGGTTGCACTAGTCCAGAGGTGCCTTCCAATGTCAGCCATTCTGTGACTTTGTGAAGTCAAAAAACTAATGATGGTAACATAAATTTATAATTCCTGATTTTAAAATATTCTAGGTTTAATGCTGGGTTTAAGAACAAAACAGTTTTAATTATCCAGTGGTCTAAGTCACAAAAACATTTTGGAGTGGGACAAGATAGTTAATTCCATTTCTAGCAGAAAGAATAATGATTCTGAGCAAGAAATGTTGATAAATCTTATAAATAATTACAATATTAGAATTTATCTTGTGCAAGGCTCCAATTCTCAGAAGCTTTGATGCTTGTCTCCCCTATTTACCCCAATTTAATGTGTGCAGTCTACCTAAACCTCCAAGGATTATACTGAATTCTTACTCAGGTAAAATTCCAGCTAAAGTCAATTACAGATTTCCACGAAGGGCACAAAGACTTAATCCATTTGTGAGGTTTAGCCATATTGGGGCAGGAAATGGAACATCCCTTGTGTGTTAAACAGGCTTTTCTTGGATATACACACAAATAACCACTGAACTGGTCTTGAGAGAAAATAGCGAGAAATAAGTTTGAGCCATATTCAAAAACCTTCTCTCTCTAGGCTTTCTCATTGAACTCATCCTCCTTGGAGCAAACCTGAGCAATAGGCAAGTATTGTTATTCCTAATATTATAGAAAAGAAATGGAATTCCCGAGTACTGAGTTTTCAGAATGTCTGAGACCCCAGTTACCATGACTGGCCTATGGTCCCATCAAAGCATGTGACAGACCTCATGCCTTCTGGGTTACTTAAAAAGGCCTAAGTACAGTATTTCTCAGTCCACTGCTCTATGAATCAAAATCAGCGATTCCCAGACTGCGTCCTAAAAGCAATGGGAAACAATGCATAAAACAACAGCATGTTTGTTTAAAAGAGTGTTGACAAAACATATAGTGGTCAAGAGGAAGGTGAAAGGTGATATGTTTTGTAACGCAGTTTGGTGGCCAATGTCGTAAAAGACTACTTTCAAATATGTCCCCATAAATTATCCATTTGACACACTTCTTGGCAAAGTGATAGATAATCTAAGTTTCAAAGCTATCCAGGAATTCCTAGGTGACTGTTTATTTATCAGATGAGTTTGAAAAAGTTCTTTGCTAATCTCTGAAACCTCAGGCCCTGCGGTACGGAAACACAGAGAACAGGGGTATGGAAACACAGAATCCCTGGGCTGTCGTAGGATCAAAATAAACAGGAAGAAGTTGCTAATAACAGACACCAAAACAAAAAAGTTGTCCTAATGCCTAATTGAACATGCAGCATACCTGTTTCCTAATTTGTACTTACCTGCTCATTAACCCGCTTGCAGAAAATGGCAAGCAGGAAGACAGCAGCAATTGGAGGTCCCAGGTAGCTAGTAATTGACTGGATATAATCAAAGAGCTGCCCACTTTGAGCTGACTGCACCACAGGAACCCAGGCAATGCTGATGCCAATTAGAAGTAACATAAATGCCCTGTAAACATAGCCAGATACTCAGTTAGCCACCTGCTTAGAAGCACCTATCAGAATGAAAAAAACAGAAATTAATCAATAATTTAAATGTCCATTTTGTATTTCAACCAGCAAAATCAATGATAATGGCCAATTACCATTGAACAAACAAAAGAAATCCAAGCTGGATATTGTGTCTGTCAAACATCCATCAGCATACAGCTAAACATGCAATCAAAACATAGAAAATTACTTTTTTCCTTTGTTTGTTATGTCTAAAGACAAATCAATAGTAGATCAACTAGAAGAACTAGTTCATTGATGCTGTAGTATGATGTAGCATAAAGCCTATGAAGATATTTTAAAATAATTCCCTTTGAATAACAGTTAGGAAGTGCTGAGAATTAGTTTAGCTACTTTATGTGCCACTGTCAATTAAATTGGAAACAAGGTCTTTTTTTTTCCCAAAAGGAAAGTGTACAGTGGGACAGCCTGTCTGGCCACAGGAGGCCACTGTTGCACTGCCCACACACTGCAAAAGCAGGTTTTCACCCAGGCACTTAGTGCCTTTTTTGGAGGCTGCAGTCTGTAATGCATCTAGTGCTCGCTATGTTTGTACGGCTGGGGAAGACTCGGCTGCGCTTACCTTCCAGCTAACATAAGCTCTTTCTCAGATGGTCGTGATCGAATTTTGGTGTAAATGTCCATAGTGAACAAAGTACTGGCACTGTTAAAAATGGAAGTCAGTGAGCTCATAAGGGAGGCCAACATGACGGACAACATCAGACCCCGCAGACCTGAAATACAAAGATATGTGAACTGGGATGAGCACTCAGTGAAAAGACTCAATAAATGGCACCATCCATAGTGCTTGTCTGACCCTTTCAAGTCAGCCAGCTATGAGTGTGTCCGGCATACTTATGTGCTGATGCCTGCCTGACTCTCACTTGCAACGCAAGAAGGGTGATGTCTGCTGAGCTTTGGAAAAGCTATTTACAGCAGTGAGAGGGCAACTCTTGAGCTCTTAGAACATGGGTGCTTCTTTTGTGAATGCTGTCTGATTAAATGCTGAAATAGTAAGAAAAAAATACTAAGCAGACTTTGCCCCACAGTTACAGAAATAAATTCTCTTGTTTGCACGCGAGTGCTCATGTGCTGGCGGTATATTTGTAAACCAGCTGTTTGGAAAAAAAAAGTTTCTTTTACTGTTTGAAAATCAGAGTAAGCCACTTTTCCAGATGGTATAATCTAGTCAACACAGTATGGGGAAGTACTGTAGTATTTTAATAATACTATGTACAACAGTTATAATATGACGGGGAAGTACTAAAGATATCAGGGAAGTACCATGGACTGTATAATATCATAATTTGTCTTTCTAGCCTTATGAACCAGCTCTGTGGTTTTCTGCAGAAATTTATCTTCTATGTATATGTTGTCCTCTCAAGAGTGGTGCCTTACTCTCTTATTGAACAGGTGTCCTATGGGACAATGTGTACATAGAATATTTTCACCTCCCACCTCCTCTCCTCCTCCCTCCTCCCACTTCAGTGGATTTAGCAGAAGGACTGCAGGTGCATGCCTCCAACTCAGAAATCCTGGCAGAGACAGTCTTTTATAAATCATTGGCAAAGTAGGTTATTTTTTACCTTCACAGAAAGGGAGCTCAATTACCATTTGCCAGCTGAAAGCTGACATTGTCAGTGTGTAGCTATTCTGCACCTACATCTACAACTAATACAGACTATCCCTTTGATTAACATTACATAGTTCCAGCAAGAATTTTTTAACTAAATATGGGACTTGGGCTCCCTCTATCACCTGTTTTTACAGTCTGGCAACCTCACCTTTCCTAAAACAAACAAACAAACACAGTGTCTTACCATTTGGCATAAGCTCCACTACCATTTTTGGATAAGCAATATTTGTACAGCCAACTGCAGTGCCACAGTACTGCTGGCAGACTTCAGGCACAACACAAGCCACCACATCTGAGGAGAGGATAATACGACAGGGTTAGACAAGGTCATATAAGCAACAGATTGCTCCCAAATTAGTAGAGCTTCTAAAATTTGTCTCTGTGTTGAACCACTGGATTGACATGCTTGATATCATCCTTGGTCTGCTAGCAGAGAGGAAGGTGATTCTAAGCCTCTATTCTTCCTTTCCTCTCTAAAAGAATACTGAAAAGTACTGCAGATCAAAAAAAAAAAAAAATCAGCATTAATTTGTCAGACCAGGACTGAACAACACAAGAAGAGCAAGTAGAAAAACAAGCAGAGGAACACTAAGACCCCTCCCTCCAACCTGAACATCTCTTCTCTGCCTGCTGTTAAAACACTGATGGTTAGAGAGAAGGGAGATTGGCATTTCCTCCACACTGCACTCAGGACTGTCCATGGCCCAAAATATTGCTATCTGTGACTGATGACCCTTTTCCTCTGATTGCTAGAAGAGTATCAGTCCTGGACAGCATTTTCCACTCATTCAGCCAGAGTGGGGCGGTAACAAACAGACAACTGAGGAGGGACACTGGAATTTCTCTCCACTAAAATGGACAGCAATAGCATTAGCAGAAACCTGGGGTGAGGGAAAAGAGGAAGACCTGTGGCTTCTTACAGTGTAGTTAGTTGTAGGCATACATGTGCCTGGACAATTTGAATGACAAGATGACAATCTAACAGGTATTTTGGAAGGGACCAAGGATAGGAAATTGAGAGTGATTGGCCGTGAAAGATAGGCAGCAAGGAGAAATTTGCATTTCTGTATACATATGCATACCTGTATACAAAATTCGGCTGATCATTCCAGGCATCACTATGATAAACATGGGCAGGAGTTTCAGGTATCCACACATGATACAACCAGCCTTCACATGAGACATGTTCTTGCCAGAGAGACATCTCTGGACAATAACCTGTCAATGAGACATGACAAGCATGCATGACTCAAGCAAAAATAGCATTTCCATGAACACACCATGCCAAGTTCCAGATACAAGGTACTTCTTAACATCTGTGATAGTGAAAGAACCTATTTACTGTTTCTGTCACTGGGAAAATCAAAGGATATATTTGAAATGAGTAAAGGAAAATATCATTTATCCAGTGTATTTTTAAGAGGTAAGACTCTTTCTCACAAGATGTTGTTAAAGCAGATAGACTAAAAAACAAAAAGGAATAAAATATTTACCTGAGCAATAGATATAGTAACATTGGGGATTTTGTTCATTTGTTTACAAATTGTGAAGATTATCTTTCTCACAATTCAGAATGCAGCTAGATCATTTGCTAGAGATTGGACACATTCACATGTCGCAGTTGCAGGAACACACTTTTCTCTACTTTCTCTACTTAGTCAGTGTGATCTCTTGGGGAAACTGGACGGTAGGTTTTAGGGAGAAGGAAGAAGAATTGGGGAAGAGTCTCCAGACTGAAAGACCTGACATATAAAGAACATCCTTCCAAGACTGTTCATGCAAAGATGAAAGCCGCACAAATAGGAAACAAACTATTCAGTATTACCGGATGGGGAATCATATCTAGGCCCAGTCTAACAAGGATCATTTGATACATGGTTTCCTAAGTAAATGTTCACATTACAACCTCTCTGTGTTTTTACACATGGTCACACATAAAAAATGAGAAAGGAATTATACACAGTATCTGCTGGGCACAATATATAAGAAGAATTGAAAGAACACCCATTCCATTTTCTCACATGTGGGAGGGGTTTAGAAACTAGAAACTGAAAAGTCACTGACCAGTCTTGAAATAACTGCCATTTCTGTGACCCAGCTTTGAATTACAGTGAGGGAAGAGTACCCCTAGATCACACTAGACTGCAGAGTTTTGTGTTCGGCATTTCCAGGGCATAGGGCTTCCACATTACCTGATCTGTGCACCAGTACCACAAAGCAATGATGCTCAAACCAAAGACGAGCCCTGGCCACGGCAGATCTCCAGTGACGGCATCTCGGAAGATGTGAAAGGCATCATTCCGAGGAGTGTAGCATTCTGCATTAATCGTAGTATTCCCATAGGAGATATTGGATGGAATTGCTTCCATGTACTTCTGCATGAAAGCATCATACCCTCCTACTTCAGAAAATGCTGAAAAACAGAAAGTAAAAGTAGCAATGAAGTATTTAATATTGAAATCTCAAATAGAGCTAGAGAATGTGAGGAGAAAAACCTGCTTAATATGGATGTAAAAAAACCTTAGCCAGTATATATCAACATTTTCAGAAAACAGTATACAGTGTTTTGTAAGTATTCACGCAATCTAAGTACCAAAATGACCTTTCTTTTTTGGTTACGTTGCAAATGTTCGTTTAGGATCTACTGTCTCAACATCTCGTATACATGCCTTGCCAAGAAGTGAAGGGAAGATGCATTATTTCCACACACTGTTAGCCTAGGGAGAATCTAAGGCAGGGTCTTACCAGGTTAGGTCAATCTGAAGTTATTTCTGTTGTAACAATGATGGAATAATTTCATTTCATTGAAAGGCCTAGCTAGAGGAAAACAAAGTGCTGAGTAACAGGAAGGATAAGGAAAGGACACTACAAATTCACGGAATCTTGTCACTACTACTTTCTTTCTTATGATCCCTTCCTCTTAATTCTGTTTAACAGCATGATTTCTGTTTTAAAATGCATATGGTCTTCTGGACACACACATTGTCCTATTCATAAATATTCAGTTTGTACCTTTTGTCCAGCTGGCAATACAATGACATCCATAGATGAACTACAAGGCTTACTTAAAATGTTAATATGTTTGGGTTGTTTTAACACAAGCTAGCAGCAAGAAACAAGGAAAAATCATGCAATGTGACCAACAGCTCTTCACTTTGAATCAGAAATTTTCATGCATTAGCATATCTGAATATCTATGAAATTATAATCTTCTTAAAACAAAGATACTCTCTGAACTTCTCAAGAGTATCATCATAACCTGCAAACAACTCTGCTTTTACCTCATTAGCCATCACAAGTCCTGTTCTGTCATGGGATGCTATATATTACCTTGCACATTCACCTGTGCTTTGGAGATAGAGTTGTCACTATGACTAAAGGGCTTGGCAATATGCCTATTTTCTTCCCTGATAAATAGGTACATGAACTGAAATCTGCTGGTTAAGATAACAGGGTTCCACACTGCAGGATCCATTTCCATAGCCACTGTGGGATTTGTGGTTGAACATTCCAGTTTAATTCATCTGATTTACTTACCAAATCCCATGAGAATAAAGGATCCCACTACCATGATAAATGTTTGTAAGGTGTCTGTGTAAATGACAGCTGCAAGGCCACCTAATGGCAAAGAAATGTCAAGACAAGTAAGTTAGCCCTTGTGCAAATGCCTCAGCAACAGTCCTTTTTTTAAACTTTTCTTACCACCTCTCTCTTTCAAACAAAGACCACTCCCTTTTCAGATTTTTCATTTCTCCCCTCTTACCCACCTCCCCTCTTCTTTTTTTTCTGGCTCTCCTAACTTCTTTGATTTATCAGACTGCTCTGCAAACTCACCTGTGATGGTGTAAAGAGCAGTAATAGCAAGCAGGATAATTATGGCCAAATAAAGATTCAGCCCTATGGCCAGCTGTATAAATACAGCTCCAGAGAATATGTCTGCCTATAAAAGAAAAAATGACAGAGTAAGCAATGTTTAAATTCATGATGATGGCACATTACACCTTCATGATGAGGGTACTGAAATACACAACTCCTCCCTTACAGTAATACACACACAAAAAAGTGCAAAATGAAAATAGAGACCATTTTAGCACAACTGCCAGACTCCTCTCAGTGCTGTGCCACTTTCAGTACAAGAGTTGTAACACTTCTCAAAGAATTTCCAGATCTTTTTCAATGGCTCCTTTTAGCTATACACAGAGTCACCTCACTACTCTGTGCTTGTATACTGAGAGACAGCTTAATAACAAATTACTTAATTTGTTAGCTCAAAAATTTGTTAGCTCAGGTTACACTTGCTGCTATGTGCAGGGATGGACTCTGCGACACCTCCAAGACATGGCATAGTTCTCTTCATTTATTGCTACTCTACAAGTCTCTTATTTTTTCTTTACTGCTTGCATACATGTAGTATAGCTAGTCTTGCTGGTTCAGGACAAATGGTGATTAAAGGCAAACATCTTATATTATCTCTATTTTTAAGTTCCTGTCAGAATAATTGATGTCAGTTGGCTAATAGAAGAGACTTTTAGCTCTTGCATAAGAAAGGAATTGTTCAGGTTTCAGAGTAACACTCTGGGATTTTAATCACATTAAATCCGTTCCTGATTTAGAGATAATTTGCATCAATGTTATTTATCCAAGTTTACAAGCAGAATAATCTACCCCAGTGCACTTGTAATGCATTACTGTAAATTATGCTTTCATTAGAGGTTTGCATCTGTGCTTGTTCCTAAGCATCCAGTTCATGGGCTCATCTCCAATCCCTCCTGCATGCCTCCTCTCTGTATACCACACCACCTATACGAGGGCTCTATACAGAGAGTCTTATCCTCATTTAACATTACAAGTCCTAGTGGTGTGCAGCAAGCTCAGCAGCTGCAAAATGCTGCAAAAACTGCCCTTATGCAGGGTCTGAGAAATAAAGATAAACATTACATGTGCCTTGGGGTAAAGCCTACACACACAGTTACTGCAGGGCATCTGCTAGGTGGCAGCTTGCTGGAGGAGTGGGAGGTTCCTCAGACCAGGCTGCAGGACAACCAGGCCTGTGATCACAGAACAGGCACTTGCACCGCTTTTGTCCACTGGGCTGAGGTAAGGCAGGGTAAATATACTAATAAGCAGTTATGAAGTCTGGCTAGCTGGGAGATGCCGGATGAAGAAACCTTCTTCATTCCAGAGATGCTGAAACCGAGACTGCAGGGTATGATCTCACCCTTAGTTCACTCTGAAGAAAGAGGAAGAGGTATGGACCTCTGCAGCAAGAGGTCATCCAACCCTACTTCCCTGATGTGCAGAAAACAACTGTGCAGCAGAATGTGAATCACAACAGAGGCCCCACTCCCAAAACTCTGCCTCTGGAGCAGCTTGAGATTATTTGATTTCTTATAGGTTTTAATTTGGAACTGGGAAACAAGACATTTAGCTCTTAACCCCAGTGACTGTTAAACCATATCCCTTGTCCCTTCTCTCTATGGGAATACTTTTTTCCTACCTTTTCACACCACTGACCAGCTTATGTCCTAGATCTTTCTTTTATTTTTCTTGGCTTTAGTTTAGCCTACATAGCATTAAATGTTAATGGTCCTAAAATGCCCGCCCCCCCCCGAAAGAAATGTATAGCTAATTATTTAGCATCTTGAGCAATATCAACTTCTTCGAATTGCTGAGTTACCTTCCAACTTCACTGCTCCTCCCTCCCAGTTAGATTATTTCCTTCCAATATTTCCTTGTTTCTCCATTAATACTCTTTTATGGACACTATTTAATCCTTATCTTATTTCTGAATAGAGTAAATCTTTCCTTTACATTACAAGCTATCTCTCCAAAGAATAAAAGGCTGTAATACATTTAGAAATTCTGGTTTACAATTTCTGATTTCTTCAAAAGCATTCAGGTCTTAATTCCCTTTTGTCTTGTCATAATTTAGTCAGTTACTCTCCATCAAGATTTTATTTTTACTAGGCCATTTTCTTTGGCATAATGACCAATAATAGCAACACTAGTGGCTAGTAAGCCCCTGAAAGCTGCTATGGGCATTAATCACAAAGCACTGCATGCTTAGGAAGCATGTACATGTGAGGCACCTGTACAACAGAAATCCTTTGGGCTCAAAGATCACGTGTGTCCTGATCCCAAAGATCAACACCTTGCAGCATAGCCTTGTCTGGCAAGTGGTTGATCAGCCACAAAACAAGGTGAGAAATCAATAAAAAATACACAGAAAATGAGCAGGAAAAGAGAGATATGGTAACGACCTTGTACAGAAGTGTGCAAAGAGAATCTGATCATCACGTGGTGGTGGGCAGTGTGCCAGAAAGAGTATGCCAGGAGTTACACGACCTGACATACTATATTGTTCATTGGAAAGCACTGTAATAATTATATTGTTAAAAACATTAGACAATATTTTAACACATCAAGGAAGCAATACATGAAATAACTACCCTAGAAACAAGATGCCACTCCTCTTCAAGGGTAAGTGGCAGTAAGTATCTCTGCCAGTCAAACTGATAGGTGTGACTGCCCATTAAGGGCAGGGCAGAAACCAATCCTTCTGTATCAAATCTCAACAAGCCCCAAAGATCACAAGGGAGAGTTTGCAAAGGCAGCAGTCAAGGAAGTAAAATGCAAATCTCCAAGCTGGCTATGGCGTGGATTGTCAACACATGGGTATGTTTGCATATACAGCGTGCCTCTGGGAAGAGAGACCTGTGCTAGCTTCACATAGCATGCATATGTCTACACAGCACACAGAAATTAGCTACAGTCCAGGATGGAACAGCCCTTCCCTTTCTGCTTCTGGAGCTGGTTCATCTGGAGACAATTTGGGCATGGTGCTGCATAGCATGGTATAGAAAAATCTAGTCCAACATCCTCTGACAGTACCTGAAACCTCCAAGGACTTTGACTGTTCTGCCTATTCTGAATAAGATATGGCAAGTAAACCAGACATGGGCAAATCCTGCCCTACCGAATATAGTGACATAAGACAACAATGCAGAAGACATGTTTGTATACTACAGAAATCTGAGCTACATTTGTACATGGGAAAGAGACTGTCAGAGTTGTTCTGGGCAGATGAGGGAAATGAGAAATGGTTAGAGGAACTTGTGCACCAGGTTTTTTTTCCCCTGCATGGCACAGAGACCCAGCTCCATGGCAATTCCACACACACACCTGGAATAATTGGACTGAGGAGAAGCTGGGATGGGCCACTGGTAGAGCGGAACCCAAGTAATCTACTGCTGTATGGATCTCTTGACTATTACTTTGCTCCCTAATAAGACAGGACCACAAGAGCAGGAGAGGGTGCTTCAGCCTCATGACCACACTTAAAGCTTAAATGGAGAACCTGTCTTGCCTGGAAGCAAGACACTCCAACTGAAACGGGGTGAAATCCCATGACCAGATCCTTAGGCATGATAGAGGCTGGAAATAAAAGACAGATAGTAAATTCAGAACCTAAGTAACACTTTGATGAGCTCATCACAAACGCGTTGCAGAATAGGACTGAGTCATCTGACTGGAAGAGTTTCTCAGCTGCTAGAGCTGCCAGAACTCTGTGTCATACCTGGGATTTCTGACTATGGTAGTTAAGCACAAGAACAGCAAATTAACTAAGCCTTTTGAATATATGGAAATCCAACTCTGAGGCCAACTCCACAGTACCAACCTGTTTAATTTATAACCTTTCTAAGGATCTGTTATCGTGAAGATGTGAGAATGAGAGCAAAAGGCCAATCTTTTAGCTTAAATTGCACCATTATCACTCAGCTCCCACTCAGAGGGCAAAGAGTAATCTGCCATGGCAACTTCTGCAAAACAAGGTATGCCTGAACTGTGGACTTCTTTAGAGGCTTGGTAGTTTCAAGATATATGGAAAATACCAGCTCCCTTCACTACTTCACAGCAACACAACTACTTACTTAATACACTTGCCCATTAAAAGAATCTCTCCTCTTCCCTCCTTTCACCTCAGCTGTTATAATTTCCCTCCTTTGCATTTCCTCACTCCCTTATTTTCTAATTTCTATTAATCTGTTTTCCTCCACAGCCATCTTGCTCTTTCCCCTCGTCTATATTACTGATGGCATGTTCACCAGAGGATGCTAAAACAGATAAATATGAAGTCTGGGGACAAAAATTCCTGTCACATGTTTCACGGATCACTAGGATAATAGCCTGCAATACAATACAAGTTTCCCTCCACTCTGACTTGTTCTAAAGGAGAGCATAAGTAGAAGTAAACCTTAAAACCTAAAAAAGAAAGAGAAAGCACAACAAACATCAAGAGACATTGCCAGGAAGAAAAAAACTTGGATTGCAGAACAGATCTGGATACACAATCTCACTAGACAGAATAAAGAAAACACAAAATCATATTTTTACAGTCCTTAATTCAACCAAGGGCTCCCAATCAGAAACAATTGACCAATTGTGTGAGCAATATAGTAAATGGGAGTTTCTTTTCTTTAGATCAATGTAGGATAGAAGAAATGCTGCAAAAGTTTTACTTACTGAGATCTTTGTGAAAATATACAGGATCAGAGAAAGGACTGACAGGTAGACCTGAATCCGTTTCCCACCAAAACGCTTCTTCAGATACTCTGGCATTGTCACCACCTGCAGGGAAGGTCGATAAGGTTTCAGATAATGGGGAACAGATACAAAGCAAATTAGAGGAAGTTTTTTCTACTCAAATACTGTAAGAGTGGAGGGCAAAGGGGGTGGAGCTGCAAATGCAGTTGCAAGGAAAAGCAGCTCCAGGAATCAAAGGAGAACAAGGAAAGAGTACCAAGTACTTCTCAGCTCAGGTCTCAGAACAGAGAATCCTCACTTTTCAAATATATACAGACATAATATAGTACAGTTCTAGCATGCTCAGTTCTTGTGCCGTTCATAATAGCTTTGCAATATTCAAGACCTGATCCGCAAACATAAGCAGCAAAGAAAAGCATAACATACTGTTTTGACTTACCCCAGCTTTGATGTAGATGGGTACAAACAGCCATCCTAGAACAACCACAACTATCAGAGCCTGCAGCCAAGACAAGATCAGCTGAATTAGCCTCCTCTCTCTAGATAGCACTCCTGAAGACCATTTATCAGACCCAATAGTAGCTAGAGACCATTGAAACCACATGAACCTGGGTATTGCAGGGCTCGGGGGCAGGAGCAACTGCTCTGTGCTTTGATTTACAGTTGAAAAATTGGGAATGAAACCTTGGCCAAAAAATTTGTCAGGTATTATGCAGCCTGGATTTCATGCTAGATGTCCCAGAGAAGCACACATGATAACAATACATTTTCTAGAAAAACAGTCAATTTTTGCTCACAGGATTGCCCTCTAGTATCAAAGCACGACTCCACTAGCAACACCAGACTATCCTAGCCCTCTTCAGAGCAGGCCCAGGGAGCCTGCTTTAATGATGGTTAAAATGCAACCAGCCCATAAGACTGGGAAGTATTAAGGGAGGTGAAGTCTGCTACCTGAGACCTATTTGCTAGCATCTTGATCTCAGAGCCACTAATGCAGGATATTTTCCCACTCAGAATCAGGTATGCTGCAATGGTATGTTGTGACATCTGCAAATCTAGGTACTGGGGAGAGTAGCGCTTCTTTTGATTATTATATTGATCATTAACTGCCTTCTGCACTGGGTCTCTGTGAGACGGCCTTATGTTTTACAACAATCCCACATACTCTACAGGATGTACCATATGCATTTAGTAAAATACTTTGTATTTCCACATTACCGTATTTTGTGTTACCATGTGTATTTTGTGAACTATAGATCTTGCTGTATTGCAGTGTCACAGTTTTCTGACTTACATGGCTAGCAAATGCTGTCTGATATAGAGTTGTACATATTTAAATCAAAAAATATAGAACAAAATCCTGCTCTCAGAGCTGCACTCTGCATTTATTCTGTGCACAGGGCTTAGAGGGCTTTTTAACTGTATCTTTTAAGTTTTGCCCTTAGATCAAAACCATAAGATGGACAAGAAATATTGGGTGAGCTTCTGCTATCATACTAATACAAATTAGAAATAATTTCAGTGGAATAATAGAGATACACAAGCGCAATAACAGTCAAACTTAGTAATTCTTTCAAGAGGAGAATCAGATCATACAGTCAAGAGCAATATTTCCACCATGTCTATTAACCTGTATATCAGTCCCACTATGTCATAAGTAATGAACTATGTAATGTATCTGCTCAAATACACACATGCATCATTGCTTCTTCCTAAACAACAATTGTTGTACACTGTGTATTGATATTAGTCCAGAGACAATCTCCCAGGCGATTAATTAGAGGTGGATATATTTGAAGAAGGATATGGGTCCTAGAGATTTGAATACCATGAAATTTCAAGCAATGCTTGTTCTGTTTTCTTTTGGTTAGTTTTGGTACAAAGAGAAGGGAAATCAGGTTTGTTACAGGACTAGTGTAAAGAAATAGAGAAAGATGACAGATTAACTGTGCACATCTTATAGAGTTCATTTTAGCCTTTATCCTTCTTCTTAAATATTTATATCATATGAGTACTTGACTATTTGCAGCAACCATCTACTTGCTAAGGAAAAAAGCCAAATCCCTCAGGGTGGTATGCTTTTTTCACTGTGCAGAATTATATACAAGGAAAGTATTGACCTATGTATGCTCATTAAGTCCTTTGTGTCATGCTATAATCCCTTCCATGAAGGTGAATTAAGCAGAACAAGGGCATTATTGTCCACACCCACAGAGCCTGAGAATACAAGGAAATGCACTGAATTAGCTCATGTGAATCTCTGTGCTGTTTCAGTTAACACTACTCCTGGTACCCTAAGTAGTTCATTTAAAGTCAGCTTGGATATCTCTACACTATATTGCAACCATAAGCAAAACACACAGATAATTAGAGGAAGGAGAAAGTAAAGAGGAAAAGATTTTTGGAATGCAGGTTGTTCTGAAGGATGTCCAAAATGTCTTATATTCTGTGAAGAAATCAAAGCCCCTTCAACAATTCCTACCTAGCAAAATGCTGTAAAAAATACTATGGATTACAAAACTGATAAATTCTTGCCAACATCCTGTAGTCTGAAAGTGCTCTTTATAAATACTTTAAAAGTAATCAAAATATATGTATAGAGAAGAGAATCCACCAATTTATTTGGTTCAAATACTCTCTAAAAAGCCTCATTCAGCAGAAAAGGGTTATATTCTCCCAGTGGCTTGGACAAGGACCAAGGAGGACGAGCTAAATAGTAGATTACATTGGCACTTACTGGTCTGTACAGAAAACAAGTGTTGCCAAGCACAAACTTTGACAGTCCTAAATTATTAGGCAATGTTATTTTGATTAACCTCTGCAGATAATCCTGATGTCACAAATATGTTCACTTAAATGCATGCCACTTACATTCCATTCATATCCTCCAATGGCAATTCCTCCAGCTGCTGCTGTTCCTGCTATTCCCACAAAATGTCCACTGCCAATATTACTGGCAAACAGAGAAGCACCAATCTGGAAACAGAAAGAACAATATTTGGCTCTTAGGTCCTGTTCCTGGTAACTTGAAAAAATTATGTTCATTTGGCGTTTTGAACTCATGCCTATTTATCATCAGATGGTGATGATGAGAATGATTGACAACCAACTCCCTTGGCAGCTTTCAAGACTCCTTCTTATTGTTCCCCTTCAAACTTGAGACTCCAGCCATCATATCTACAACAATGAGAATCAATAGGATGTTATAGAGAAGATCTTCTTCCAGTTGAGGCAAACAGTTTATGACACCAATATAGATTTTTAAATATTTGCAAAACTTGACTAACTTACACTTGGGTGATATCCAAACAATTAGGGAAGAAGACTATGATCTGTCTTGCTCAAGGAAGAAACGGTAAGTGCATACCCACTTGTCCAATTGGCACTACCTATTTCATATTCCACAGGCTGTGGAACTAAATGTATCATCATGGAAAGTTGTACAGACTTTGTACTTGGTTCACTTTTAGTCAAAAAGTATTCGATTACTGAATTAAATTCTGAAAGCTGCATGGCAAAAATACCTGCTCAGAAAGTGCTTCTGGAAGATATAAACAATAGCAAAACAAGGAGTTATATTTAAGAAGTGTTGGATCTCTAAGACCCCCAAATATTGCACTGATCATACAAACAGAAAAGTGGGGAGAACATAGGAATTGATGAACAGGGAGATTTTTTTTTTTTTAACACATTTCTAGAAGTCAGTTGTGCCCTACAGAAATGTAACCAGTTTGTCATATCGTTCCTGAAGAAATATCTGTTATAAGTGTTGCAACGTACATAAACAAATAAGCCAGAGAGATCACTCATAATAAAGAAAAAATTTTTTCCAACCTCTTTATGACAGCAACAGTGTTTTCCCAGCAATGATTGTGAAGACACAAATACCATTTATACCAGGCACTAGCATTGTTGTCCAGTGCTTTCCCTGGAGATGAATAATTAAACTTAAACCTAGGTTACTAGAAATGCAATCACCAGAAAAGATTAACCACATTAATCTCTGATTTTATTTAATGTGTTCCCTCTCCTGTTTCAAAAGCTTAAAATGTACCACAAGCAGATCCAAGTAACAAAAGCAGCTAATGAAGAACTTTAAGAACTGACACTTGTAGTAAGCTTTGGCTCAGCGCCTGAAACCGCAGGACGTATTGTAGCATTCATTGACAATGCTTCAATATTGTGTTCCCAACTTTACCCCGAGTACAACAGTATTGTAAGAAAAATACAAAACCAAACCAAAACAATGCAAAATTACCAACACACTTGCCAGCACAAAGACAAAACAATGTGAATGTAGATAACACCTTCACTTTCTAAATTTTCTTCTCTGAATTAGGGAACATCCAGTGCAGCAGAACTGTGAGATCAACACACACTAATCATGGATGCAATTTTAAAAAATGTTTTCTATTGTTATGTGTACATGGAAAGGTAGAACATGACTTCATAGCTGGGAAAATGCATATTACCCTTAAAACTGCAGTGTGGTTAAAGCAAGAAGAGTGTTTAACAAATATGCTTGCACCCTCTTAGCTGCTGATGCCAGAGGGGAAAGAGAAATTTCCAATCTGCCATAGCAGTACTTTAGGGATGAGGGAAGAAGGCAGATGGGCTCTGGGCCCAAGCTGTCTTGCTGAAGAACTTACTGCTGCAGTATTTTTATACTGAAGATTTTTGTACTACAGGCTGATTACTGGAATTGCTTGATTTGCCATTGGTAGATGCTGCAGTGCACCTATGCGTGACTTAAAGAACACTGGGCTGAAACTGAGCGATGACAGAGGGAAACAATTTTCTAGAAGTGTTAACTGTTCTCAGTGAATGTGTTAGTGAATTGATTTTAAAAACAGATCTAGGAGGAAAAGTAAAGGAGAAAGTTGATTGAAAGGAACAAAAGCTGTTAAGAGGGATAGAGAGAACAAAAAACTGAACTAACCTGAGGCAAACATGGAACATTAGCTCTTTTAAAATCTTTTAAGAGGTCAGGTTTTAACAAGAGTACTCTGTTCAGGAAAAGTGCCACCACACCCCAGACTTGAGGATGCACTGACATCCCGGTGCTTGCTGTTCCAAATCATATATGATGTAATTTACAAATCAGTGACCACTGCAGCGACAGTGTGCAGACGTTACAGCTTTTGGCTTTTCTCCCTCCCAGGACCTGCTAATACATCTCCTATGCCCCTAATGTCTGCTTTCCTGTTTGAAAGTGTTAGCTCGGTATCAGACTCTTTTCCCCAATCCCAAGCACACCTTGCCTGTGGCCTTTAGCCCCCTTACAGAGAACAGCAGAGGCTCCCTCACATCAGCACGACGTCATGAGCCTTGCCCTGATGTATTGCTCCTCCCATGGGTCACCTGCAGAAGCTGCTTCTCAAACCACTCTTCCCTGGACAAATTTCTCATTCCCTTGTTTTGAGAACTACGCCTTGACAGTGTCCATGTTTTTCTTTGACTCACAATTCTTCTCTGCAATATGTGACTTTACCCTGATGGAAGGCTGTAATTTTTCCTACCTGAGTTTTTTGGGATCACCCTTAGTCACTTTAGAAAAATCAGTACAATTCTTACAAAGAAATATTACTGCCACCCTTTCAGAAAGAAGTGTAGGTTTTTATTCTGCTTTCCCAGTTACTCTGCAAATTCTATATGTATTGCATTATTGCCAAATTAAACCACATTTATACACTTCCCAATTCACTAAGTGGGAGAGATGAATATACAATACACATCAAATAACATGTCTGTGTCTTCCCACAAGTCCCATGGCTGTTGGAACAGCACAGTTGCAAGCAGGCTGATCTGACACCTTTCTACCTTGTCCTCTGAGACAGAAACAACACCTCCCAGCCAGCTGGAAAATTCTGACAGATTCTGTAGAAATTTGTTTCACTGAACTTTTCCTTTTCTACCAGAGCTTTGCTTTGATTATTTTATTATTCTTTTTGTTCTGAAAACTATTGATTTCACACTACTTTTTCATGGAACTTGACAAAATAAGTTAATTTCTTATTCCACTTTACCTAAGAAAAGGAAATACAAATCTTATTCATACCAGAGTTGTCTTTCCTGGCTCCTCACAGCAGTGTCAGATTCAGCAGGTGGGGAGAATTCTGAAAGTATGTAAAACTTAACTGGATGCAGAGATCAGAGAAATCATGCCAGTGGTCAGTTCTGATGGCCTTGAAAATAAGCCATGGAGAACTGAAGCAAAAACCTGTTGTTTTTTTTTTTCCTTAATTCCTACCTCTCTCACAAAGATCAACACATAAGTGACAACAAATGAGCTGAGTTACATTTCTATTTAAGATGTAGTATGTCCTTGACTCTGCTTCCTACTTACTATTCAGTAAATCTTTCTAACCGTAGCTGGACTTCAGATGCCCAGGGGATACTCTGTCTTATTAGCATTTATGCCTCAGGAACTGAGGTATATAAAGTAACCCATAATTTTGTGCAGACAGCTCTGTCTGCAAAACTACAGAACCTGAAGAACAAAATTCAAACAGAAGTCAAAGCACAGAAGAAGTAAAAAAATACACACAGCATTAGCTGTTGCAGAACTCAGATCACATCTTTGACTGAACTTTCTATACTTTCATTGTATTGTCATTTCAGCCCAGTTTGCACTGGGCTACCTGCCTATCTACCTGCTAAACTATGGGAATAGGTGTTTTGGAATCTCTTTTTATCCAAGGTAAACTTTCCAAGGTGGTGCTGCTGACATGGTATTTAGTTTGTGGTTTGAGTTCTTGCCGTTTGTTTATTTTGAGTGATACCAGGAAGAATAGCAAGAACAGTTTATTTTTGTGGTGCAGAAAGATACTCCTGGCATTCCAAAGGGAAGGATCGAAGGGGTGGACTAGGACCTCACTGATGACTAGCACTTCATCCATGCTGAGCTCGCAGAGTTTAGGGCAGGAGGGAGCAGCAACCACTGCACCATGGGGTCATCCCTTTTGTCTTCCCACTGGAGGAAGGGAGCTTGCTGAATCTGTTGGTTTTGTGTTGGCAGAGAACTGTGTTAGATAATCTTCCGTGGGTCTTAAGGGAATCATTAGGAGTTCTCAATCCCACTGCAGCAAGACAGAAGTTTTTTATGGTGAGTCTTTCCTGCCTTGCTTCTTCCACCTTCATTTACATCTGCACAGAAGGGCATATTCACCCTTGACAGGCATACAGAATTGCACAAGGTTAAAACCAGTGCACTGATTAAAGTGACAGTTAAGCAAAGTAATCTGTTTGAGTTTTTCCTCTCCCCCTAGAATTATGGGATTTATCTCAAAATAACTTGGAAACTTTCTCATGCCTTAATCTTCCAATGGAACCTGAATTTTCTTAGGTCTACTATACCAAATGAAGAAACCTTTTACTGTCATTGACCTTTAATCTTCTTATGTCATCATAACTGCCTCATTAAAGAGGCAGTCCCAATCCCTTCTAAAGGTAGTGAGCAGCTCCCTAAAGCACAAGAAGACTGAAAGATATGTAGGTATTTCTGGAGTCTACTTAAGAAGATATTTACTCTCACTCTCCCTGATCCTGTAACTGAATCCATGTGGGTGGAATGTTGAATGAGAAGACTTAATGAAGTGCAAAAACATTTTTGGAGACTGAATGCAAGATCAGGAATGTTGAGGATTTCCATTCAAGCACATAGAAGCATGTACAACACAAGTAATATAGAAAATGCAGGTTTGTCTAAGTTTTCTGCTTTTCCAAGTCACGCTAAACAGACTGTATAGTCTGGAAGAAATACATAATTGTTTCTATTGAAGAGCACCTAAACGACATAGCCATCACAGTCTCAACAGTATTGTAGACATACTTAATACTTAAGGACTAGACATAGTCATATGGAAGTGGACGCATGTACACATGCATATGTTTTATACACACACACAATATATATAGCACTCACTGGCCACCAAACCATGCTTCGTCCAGCCAGGAAGAATCCACCTACTGTCCCTCGGTTGGTTGAGTACATAGCCTGGAAAAAAAAAAAGAAAGAAAGAAAGATTGAATCATATTTTAAGTATCATAGGCAAGCTATACACAGACTAAGAACAAACAGCTAGCATGGAGAGATAAAATATATGGGGAGGGTAAAGTGGAAGAAATAAACAGAGTGGCTAAAAAGAACAAGCTTATGATGAAGAAAATAGTACAACTGAGCAATGATTCTTGTATCTAGGTCTACATCAGCCATTCAAGCTTCGTTGCATCACCTTTCGTCACAGCGCAAAACATTAAATTAAAATTAAATTTAACCAAAAATATGATCACTCAAATAAAAGCTCATATGAACACTTCATCAGGGGTGCAATGCCTTTGATTTCAGGCATCAAAAAAGACTGTAAGTTGCAAGTTCATTAACAGAAAGTGTGCAGCTTTTTTACTCAATACTATTCAGCCCCAGCAGATATCTACAAAAATCTGTTTTCTTGTTGTCATATCAGCATTGTACCCACTTCTCTCTGAAGTTCAAAAAAAAGAAGCCAACTAAAATTTCCTTTTCACACACTCATTTTGTATTTGTCAAGGAATGAACGGGCTTTAGAGGGAAGCTTTGTCCAATTTTTGTTAATGACCCTGATCCAAATATTGGATTCCCGTTGTCTCCTCTGATGGACTTTGAACAGGCAAATAAAGAAAGAAGACTCGGGAAAATTAGCCAGATCTTTTCTTCTGATGCAGAAGAAAGGAAGTAAATACAATAGGTTTACATTTAACTACTCACAGCAACTGGATAAGTATTTGCCCAATAAAGAGGACATTGTTGCTGGAAAGAAATGGTTCCAGGAATTACTCAGCACACAATTGCCTGACAAGCCACAAATCAGCCCTTTTTTGTCACAGACCTTTAATACAAAGTTCAACTACAGCAACAGCCAGACTTCCATGGCAAAGACCCAGCTCCCTCCCACAAGACAGCAAGGTGTTCAGGTATACTGGGGGCTTCAGATTTTTTGCTACATTTTTGGCATCTACTACCATGAAGAAGAGGTAAAGAAAAGATTGTGTACATTTTGTGTACACCCCAAATTTTTGGTACTCTTCAAAACATTGCCAAGCTGCTAGAAGGGGAAGATTTTTTTGCAGCTGACTTCTCTGCTCTGTGAAATGGACCCCTGGGATGCTCCTGGCAAACACAGGATTACTGAGGGACAATGCCACCTCTCAGCTTGTTAATGGTCAGGTCTTCAAGTGACCAGGAGAGCTTGCCCCAAGGAAACCGAAATTTAATGACATTCCACTGTTTAAAGCTTTGTAGCTCACAGTATTTGCCTATTATCTTCAAACGCTTTAGCACTGAGGTTACACCAATGGGATAGAATCTGCCTTTCTCCATTAGCTGTGAAAGCACTGGGCTTTGTTTTTGGATTAGGCACTGAGTTTTCCCTTGCGGTCCCCAGCACATTCAGCATTGCCAGGGTAAGGGCAGGAGGCACCGCTGTGCTTAAATCACGAACAGAAAGTCATTGCCAGCACTTGCCACCCCTGAAACTGTTCCTTCCTCACAGTTTCAATGGCACTGCACCCTGTAGTCAAGGTCCTGCTGGCAAAAAAAAGCCACGATAATTCTGCCCTCAAATGGCACCTACAATCTTGACCCATCTCACTCCTTTTCTGAGAGTGATCTGCAATCCCCAGTCCATCACACAGTCACAGCTGCAGTTTTAGTGTTACACCACCATACTGCTCTCCCCGCACATTGATTTCACCTTCATTCTCCCTGCAACTCCCTCTTCTCACTATTTCCTATGGCATCACCTCACACCACCAATTCTCACTGCAGTCCCTGTGCTCCGTGGTGCTAAACCCCATCTATTCACCTCTAGCCTGATCTAGCCCCCTCTAGCTAGGGACTCTAGCTGGCCTGATCTTTACTGATCAGATCGCTCAGCTCCTTCCCCACACGAACCTCATTACTCCACCTTCCCCACTAGTTCCATTCATCCACCTAAACAGATGCCTCCCCAGGTCACCATCCCCTCTCCAGTAAATACCCGTATTTTCCCCACCATGCACTTACTAACTATCTCAATTAGGCACCAAAATCTTTATAGAATTATACATTTCAATTTACTGAGCCATTTTCCCGGGACCCTGTAAACTACTTGCTCATTAAGTAAAAAAATAAAATAAA